>NW_010400618.1:80703-107571 GCF_000710305.1 Buceros rhinoceros silvestris | reverse complement strand
CAGGAATACTCTGCAGGGGTTAAATGCTTTTTAATGCAGTTTTGAATAGTTATATGTCGCATTCTGAAAGATTGAACGATCAGTTCTCTGTTGACGGAAATCATGTAAGAGATCTTTTGCTAATAATTAATGTCACATACCACTGGGACAAACACTATTTGCATGGCTTATAATAAAAACAATACAAAACCACTAATGTCTTTCCCTGAACAGTAAAAGCTTGTGAATGCATATTACGAAAACACCACTGGTGAGAACCATAGCAGCATATAAAAGCTATTATGGTATTGTACATTTATTGCTAAGTTTATTTCCTCTTTGATTTATTTAACTCACCATCTACCAGTTGTTTTCACTCCTCTGACAGGAGGATATGGTGAGTTACTAGCTCAGAGCAATGCTAGCGTTTCACATTTTTTTCCATCTCCAGATCTGAAATGCTTTCCTGAATAACTTCAAGTAATTACTTCATGCCCAGAAAAAGCTTCCTGTCAGTGTGAAGGATTTTAAAATATGCTAGCTGTAGATACTTAAAAACACTAAATTTGGTAGGTTCTAATCGATGTACATTTGCATAAATATTCTGCGGTGACCAGGAACTCATGCAAAATATCACAGTCATGTGGCTGGGCTGTTCTTTGTACGACCAGTGCTTGCACATTTAAGGCTTTCATTCACTGATAGCCCACTCACTCTGCATACACCTTTAGCCTCCCACTACTGCTTTTGCACCCACGCACCACAATTTCTAGCCACAGTTCATGACGTAAGCATCCCGATTCCATCTTCACTTACACAAAGATTTGGCAGGCAGTTTCCCATGATTCCGAATGTGTTCAGCCAAGGCACATATATTCCAATCTACACTCTCACTCCTTTATGCCAGACCCACTCATTGAAGGATTTAATAAATTATAGGTTTTCCTATAAAATACACATTTTCAGACTCTGCTAGGGATCTCTGGAGAAACCTCCACTTTACTAGCTGTTATTCTTTATCTCCACTTGGTCACTAGCAACCAAGCAAGCGACCAAAGGTGCAGTAGTGCCTGACGCAAAGACACAGCTCTCCACAGAGGAGGCAAGTTAATGTTCCTGTTGTCTTCTTCCAGGTTGTTCCCACAAAATGCAGGATCAGTTTTTCACTCTTGACGTCAAGAGAGGGTCTGAAGACATTAGTGCTCCTGTTAGAGTTTTGAAACTTAGTAACATCCCACCAGGTTCTTCTCACACCTTACCCTAAGACTGCTTTCTTGTTACCCTCATTTTTCTATTCTCCTTCATCTCCAGTGGGGATCTGGTGGATTTCAGTTTTGATTTGCTGGCATTTTTTTAAAACGTAATGTTTCTGATTTATGTCAAATGTCACAGAAAGACTATGCCATCAACAGGCATATTCAACTATTTTTTTTTTTCAGAATGACTCTTCTCAGTAAGATTTTGACATAAGCATCCTAACCATAAAGATTAAGAAATTTAAAAAAGCACATAGGGACATACAAGGGACATACAAGAAGTTCCCTAAACAAGATAAGGAAACAAAATTTACAGTAATTCCAGTTTGAAGGGAGAAGTACGTGGAAAACAAAGCCTTGTCAAGCTTTCTTTAGATATGATGATATGGAACATGAAACATGCTTATTTTTTACTTGCAGATGATATTTAATATGAATCACTGGCTTTAGATTGGTGACCTAAGAGCCGATCTTTTTTAACCTTATTTAACCTATTCAGGTGTGCATAGGAGACTTATAATTGTCATTACTTGGTGTTACATATGTGAGCATTTTCACTGGCACAGAAGAGAAAATGTCAGTGATAACTACAAAACATACTACTGCTATTTGGTATTTCTTAATGGAAACAACGCACAACCAGCTTATTTTACTGCTCCCTTACTCTGAACAAGTGAGCCATCAGTACCTTTAAACCTTTTGCTTTTTCTCTTCACTTATGTCTTTTAGGCGTCTGTGGAATAGATTTTCTATCATGGTAGTTATTGTCACCCAGTTTAATGTGAGAGATTTTGGAAAAAAGAAAAAAATTGAGTGGTATGAATGATTTAACTTTTGAGAAATATAGGGATGAACGGAGTTAACTGAGTCATGGTTGTCAACCCATGATTTTCTGCCCTTAGTCAAGGCCTCCATTCATAGATACATTATATTATTCTTATCAGAATTTTCACTTTTCTTCTTCCTCATGATGATTTTATGAGCATACACTGCATGCTGGTTTTCTATTATTTCCCACTGAATTACAGTTGGTCATTGTTCTCCAAATCTATGTCCTTGCTTTTCATTACGAGTATTACTTGTTTACTGCGTAAGGGATGTCTTTTATTTAATTTGGTCATTATATTTTCATTTTATTTTATTTCCATAGTTTGCTCTTGACTTTGCAAATTTTTTTTTACTCTATTACAGCTTAGTGAACTTTATATCATTGTTAAAGTTGAGATGCAACTTCTATTATAAACTCACTTTCATAAGTTTATAACTTTGCTGAGATATTATCTTTCAGGCTGAGGGTTTTTTTATGCTTATTCTTTGTTAAAAGCAGATTTTTGTTTGAAGCTTCATAAGCATCATCTATTTGTTTTGATATCCAACATGAAAAGATAGCAGTTTTGCAGCAATCAAGAGAGTTTTCAAATGCTTTTTTTTCCACTCTGATAATTGAAAATCAGCTTTGTTTCAGCACTTCAAAATCAGCTTTGATTGTGGAATGGTGGCTTTCCTATCTTTTTGAAATGGTTTGGAAGTAATAAAGTTTTGCATGTGACATCATTATAAAATAACTTACTGAAGCAGTAGGGACGAGGAAAGTTGATCTCAGAATAACTCTGCCCTACTTAATAGTATTTTTAAAAGCTGTTTATTTTCTGTAAGAAAATTACATTTAGTTATATATTAAATCTGTTTAATGCCATCTTCCTCACAGTCTTCAAGGAGCATAGTCAGATGCATCACAGAGTGCCCGGTCAATCTGGTTTCTATACAGTATATGGAAATACAGCAACCTGTACAATGAAAAACAAACATTCCTCTTGTACTGGTGAAAAGACAAGCAGCCACTTTGCTCATTCCACAGACATTCCTTCGTAAATACAAAAAAGTGCCTGAAAGAGCTTTTGCTTAAAGGTCCAGTAAGAAATAGCTGTAAGCCCAAGAGGAGCACTGTGAAGGCGTAGATAACTTCTTGTTTATCTTCACAGAAAAGGTGATCTTCAGGGAAGTGTTAATGCACACTACACCTAGATTTTCTATGATCCCTCCCTATTTCATGCTTGAATTCTGCATTTTATGCCATTCCTTGTTTCATCACAAAGAGTTTCACAATCTCAGTAAGTAATCATTTTATGCCCTCCACGTGGAATATGCTGTTGTAGCCTTGAAAGAATGAACCAAGAGCCTGGCTGAGCCACAGAGATTTAACATATTTCAGAGACTGAGGGTAAACATGATAAAGAAATTCTTCAGGCTTTTCTCTGATCAGCTAATGGAGAAATATAAAAACTTTCATACTTTTTTATTTGGGTTATTCCTTTTAGTAAAAAAAAAAAAAGTTATTACTTTTAAGTTCTAAACTGACACAAACTGCTGCCTTCCATATTAGTACTTGCACAGAGTACACTTAAACCCCAAATCTCCACTGCGCGTTTTTACTGACATCCAACAACATGAAGACTGTAAGTGCCTCAAAAGCTGCAGAAAGCAATGCTTTTTTGGGATCTGTGTCAGCTGCTCACTTGGTGAGCCTTGTGATTGATTTACTTTTGAATTGGGCTACCGCCCAGAGTTATACCAGACACATAACAAGGACTGTTTTGTTTTTGTTTTTTTTTTTTTTAATCCATTCAGAATTTTGAATTTTTTCCCTGGCTAAGCTACAAATGCAGTCATGTGAAACTTCATGTGAAAGGCAATAAATAGCCTTATTTTTATACATATTTATTTTCTTTTTTGTTTATAAGTGATATTCTGTATTATGCCTGTGTTTCTCTTTCCTGTTCAAATACAGAAAGTTTTTAGAAGATTGCTCAAATAAGCCTCTTACACAATTAGAATCCTGCTGTTGGTGGCTGCCGTTCTCGAGCAGCACATCCTCTACTGATTGCACTATTGTCCCCTCTCCAATGACTCAGTGATAGATCTGTTTATTCATAACCTTCCATTAATCCCTAGTTCCGCTAATTTACAAATTTATTTGTATTCATCTTACCAGTTAGAAAAGTTCAGTCAGTATATGAACTGTATAAGCAGGAAAGCTTAGGCACCCCTTGTGAGTCCAGGACAGGCTGTTGTAATCAAGATTTTTTAATCCATTAGCTAAAGAAAATACAGATTGCTTTAAAATGGCTACACTTTTCCATCATGTGCAAAGTGTTTCTCTTTGCCTTAAAAGGGAGAATAATCTAACCCTGTACGTAAGTGGAATATGAAGTCAGAAGACATTGCTCAGTTCCCCTTACATTAACTGGAGATACCTACAAAGAGTTCATTTCTCCTGTCCTATTGTTGTACTCCATGCCTTTCTTCCTGGGCCACAGGATAAAACATTGTCCCTGACTGTCAGACATATTTCTAGGCACTTTGTTGAAGAGGAGAGGAGTACTAAAAAAAAGTAATTCCAAGTCCTCGCCAGTCATAAACTTCCATTATATTTAAGGCCTGACAGAATTATGAGTTCATCTAATATAATCTCCTGAGCATCATAAGCATTAAATATCACCCAGATACTGCTACATGGAGCCCAATTATTTTAATTAAACAAGAGCACTTCAGTCATCAAGAGACTAAACTTGTAGTGTGCCACAGGCATAGACCAAAATAGACAAAGATATCATCAAAGCCTGAGGCTCTTGCAATAACAAGGAACTTCTAGGTAAGAAATTCCTCCAGAATTCCTGGAGATGGTGAGTAGCTCATCCACCAGCTTCAGCACAGAATGTCAAGTCCCTATCAATGAGTCCTGAGGGAAAACTTTGAATTCTCCTTTAAATTTGGTGATCAATTAAATACTGACCTGAGCATCAGAGTATGATGCACTTACTCAATGGGTGTGATTCCTAAGAAAAGGAATCAGAATTCGTCAGAGAAGGTACTTTTTTTGGAACTGTTTTTCCTAGTCTATGTGCTAAAATGAATTTAGAGTAAGCTGTGGAAATTGAGCACATTTTTGCATTTTATCTACTGAAAAAAGTTGTTCTCTTTCCACAGTTGAAGAAATGTGAAGCCCAGGTAGCTTCTGCTCTGGAATCTGAAAATTGAACAAGTGACAAAGTCAAGTGTTTAGTATCTCTAATATGAAAACCCCTAGCACCCTTTCAGGGGACTGTTCAATGTAGCGGTTTACAAGGACTAAGACTTTGTTGATAAATGATAAAATCAACTATCAATGTGATTTTAAACCTGACTCCAATTTTATCTCAGCCCTTGATTTAAAATGTGTCTCACAGGCTTGCAATTTTAGCTCATTCCTATTTCAGACAAATTGGTAAAATTGGGACCATTCATCTTCTGCAAGACATTGGTTTACAAACCCCAGTCTGAGCTGGTTTACATTCATAGAGGCTAGTTTTATCCTCTCTAATTTCTAGGTCTATGTGTTCAGTTTTGACTTATCTTTACAAGTAGGAACTTGATTCTGTCCTAATTTTCTCTGACACAATTTCCTTGTCTCAAACACAATATTAGTCTGCTATCTGTGTTCTCATGCGAGATTACAGAGACCAGCAGCCTCCTTCCCTTTATCAGGTAACTACCTCTTTTCTCCATCTCCTTGCTCCTTCTTTCCCAGAATGCATATGACAGATTTTAAATGGTGAACTACTAGGTAAGCCACAGAATACTAAATCAAGACAAGACACTGAAGACACTGCACATTCAATATAAAATCTGCAATGTGCATGTACAACAGCCATTTTCCTGATGCCTGCTTGATGCAGAAAAAAAAGGAAAAGCTATACCCTACATAAATTAAGGGATACAGAATTTGATTACATAATAAGGGACATACCATAATATTCTGGACATCCAGCAGACAGAACTAAAGAAGTTTCAATTCTAGCTCAGTTAGAGCTAAAGAGACTCACATGATGTTTTCTAATACTATTTTACCAGCTAGTTCTCTGTGATTGGATGTAATGGAAAAAGCAGTCATCCTGCTACCGATTGAACTAAGCACAAGTAATTGATTTGTTCGCCATGTAAGAAGTATTTGTTTTACTTTTGCTAGTCCTATGAACTAATGTAATCCATGTTATTAATAATAGAAACATTCTCTAGATTGCTTTATCCAATCACTGCTGACAGTTGAGTTTCATCTCAGTCACTAGATCAATAAATTGCCGCACTGCAAGATATGGGCATTGGAAATAATGCACCTTGACAGTAATACATACTTGTTGATTGTACAGTGCTATTCTGGGGTGAACATTTTATTAAAACAGCAGCATCCTACCACATCTTAAAAAGCCCAATTTTTTACAGTTCATTTTAAACCACGTAAACATTATCAGAAAAAACCTACAAACGCAAAAAGAATTTTGGTCAGCCTGAGAAAGTCTGTCATATTTTAGCAATGAAACAACTTGCTTAGCTACTGAAGCATAATGTGTCAACAAGATGAAATTCCACTTTCTGAAGTCTAGAGTGCCCACTCAATAGAGGAAAGCAATATATGATTACTGCTCAGAGCTTGTGGCGCAATGCTAGCAACTCAGCATTTAGCAATAATAGAAAATGTTGGTCTCATTTTTATTCCCCTTGAAAAAATTTCCTTTACAGTATTATAAAATAATCCTGTAGTGAGTTGGTTTCTTAATCTCAGCGATACCTTCAGCTATTACCTTATCCATGGTAATACCTTTCTGGTGAATTTTCTTAAAAACAAAAATTTAACGACATATGGAAAAAAGATAGATATCTGAAATGAAATAACAAAGAGTAACTCTTCCATTTTACTACAGGTACTAGATAGCACCTGTTTCTTATTTCCATTTTAGTGTTCTGCAAATGACATAAAGGTCTCAAAGTCTTGTCTTTTAGGAATTATTCCTCTGTTTTTTAAAACATTGGAGCCTCTTATTTCTGCTCCTGTTTCAACTTTTATTCCCATCCTAAAACTAAGACAAAATTTCAGATGATTGTGCACACAGCCTTTCTTCACTCATGAATTTATTTGTCTGACTATATAATTACAAAGATTTTTTTCCAGAGATTGTCTTGAATTACAGCTACTCATCTTGGCTACCTTTATGCCTCAAAGTATTTTTAGAAGTGCCTATTTTCTCTTTACATATGTTCAAGATTATCCCGGTACTGCTAATGAAGAAGCAAGGCACACGTCTTGAACCAAACATTTATATCCACAGCTCTGAAAAGAGAGTCTTTTAGGTTAGTCAGATTGTCAAACACTTTGATCAAGCAATATATATGGAACAATGTACCAAAACCAGACACAAGAGGGATGGAAGTTGCACAAAGTAAGTACATGGTGATCGTGCCAATACATTGCATTAGTGCTGTTCTTTACAACAAAAGACTTAGAACTGCCAGACGCGGAAACTGCTTTTCACTTCTAGGCTGGGGTACTCTTACAAAATATTATGCACTTTCACAAACATGAAATAGTACTGAAACTATTTCCAAGCTAGTTCAGGTTTCAGAGGGAGTACAGGCATACTTAAATAGCACTTCCACTGAGATATAAAACCCTAAAATAAACAACTCCACTTGAGAAGTTTAGAAGCACAACCCAACTGGAAAAAATCACTATTTGAGTTATCAAAACTAAGTGACTAGGAAGGTTTTGCTGGGAATTTTTATAATTCAGATTTGTCTTCTCAAAACAAAATATTTGTCCTAATTATTCTAGGTTCGCCTACTGAAGATGTAACACATATGCTAGAAAATGCATGAACAGGACATAATGAACATACACACGAAAAAGCTTTTCCAACAACAGGAATATGTATTGCACTCTCATGTAACTATTTTAGAATGCCCTCTATTAAGGCTACTGAAAAGGCAGACAGTTATTAATTCTACAAATAGGCTGCAATTGCTTTTGACATATGCTTCCTTAGCCATGGGAGAAGAATACAAAAAGAAATCAATGGGAAAAAAATTGCTGGGAAAAGTGAAATTGCCTGAGGGATTTTTTTCTGTGTAATACAACAGTCTAGAAATTCTATTTCTAAGGAAGATATGGTATTTATATTTGTTGATTTTTCAGGGACCTCCTGCAGTCTGTAGCCTTAAAATTTCACCTGTCCTAGAAGGGAACACATCTTTGAAAACTTGATGTTCTTCAATGGCATTATGCTGAAGACAGGAGATATGGTGTAAAAGAGGTGAAAAACCCCAAATTCTGTGCTCCTCTTGCAAGGCTGTAAAAATTTCTTTATCATTGCACATTTAATACATCAAGGTCGAGTACTCAGTTGGGGATTGGAGTTTCATGTTAGGGGATCTGAATGAAGGGACACAAACCCATCAATTATGACAGCTTGTTCCTGATACCATTTAAATCGTTGCCCAGACAATAGTTCGAGGATAGTTTAGAGTGGTCTCAGGACCTCCTTGAACCTTCAAGAGTCAGGTCTCCTAGCAAGGGATTATCAGTCTCTGGAAATACATTCTTCTTGTTCTTCTTGATTATACAGACTATGCTAGGAATGAGTAAATTCAAGGGAAAAAGATTCACAGAGGCTCTGTCTCCACTATCCCCTATCTTCCATATCAACCCATTCCAAGGGACAGGTCAGCTGATACTGTATGTTGGAAAATGTTTATACTATTGTGGAGCAAGGGCTGGAATGCAGTCACCCCTTAGTCAGTTACCATCCCACTGAAAGATACTGCAAGACAGAGGAGCTGTATGTGTAGAAACAAAGCTCCATTCTAGCCTGCTTTTAACTCCAAACTTTTCTTTAATATATAGGAAATAATATGCCAGTATAATATAAAACAAGACAAAAATGTTTTATTCATAGAGCTTTTGTATGCCTTGATTACCACAGCTTTTCCTGTACCTAGGCCAGCTGGTACAATATGTACTGTCTTATATGCTTTGTTGTTGTTTTCTCATATTAAATATGTCAAAATTTTATATCTGAGCAATAAAAGTTAGTAAAATAGGTCTGATGCATAGTAATGAAAGTAGAACAACATTGTATAATGGTAATATCTTGGTAAATCAATTAATATGTTTATGGCTAACTATAAAAAAATGAAGGATTAGGCAAGAGTGAGGTCAGATAGTGCTAACACAGCTTGGGTTTGGGTGAGGACTATTCATAATCATTAAAAAGATATCTGCTTGCTACTTTTTAAGCAAAACCAGATCTCTCTTCCTGTTCTATCTCTTTGTCTGAAAGCCTGAACAGATAGCAGTGCCTGACTGCAAAGGGTACATATGGAGATGATTAAATTTAAACCTCTCTCCTCACCTTTTTGGTACAGTTCTGTCTAGATATTTACCAGGCTTTTTCTGGGTCCCACATATTGCTGTTTCCAAATTTCCTAAGAAAAAAAATAAAATCCACTGTCTTTAACTTTCCCAAAGGTTCTTTTAGTAAGTTAAGTCTCTTGGAGGCTCAATTTAGCTTTGACACCAATAGCAATGACTTTTCAAAAAGATATTTTAATTCCTCATTGCACATACCAGAGAAACAAACTGAAGAAGGCAAAACATCTGTAACTTAGTCTGGCTCAGTTACCTGATAATTTTTCAGTTCTCTCTCCGTTTTCTTTGGAGTCCTTACATGTTTGGGTCTGCCTCAGAGTTTTCTTTCTGAATAATGGAATATTTATTTTGCTTCAGTCCCCGGCGGCCAGCTTATTCTCCATTTGGTTTCTTCTGCCTCTCCTTTTCAAAAATATGTGCTAAAACCCTTTTCATTTACTGTTGCAACACTCTCCTGAGAACCTATCCGCCTGCCTCCCTTGATCCATTGAATCTGTTAATCAAAAACCTCATCTGCTGAACAGTTGTTAGCTATCCTTATACTGCAGTTCAGACCTGAACAATTAGTTTGTTCTGTGCAGTAGACAACTTCCTCTGTAAGTCTTCTGAGTGAATAACAGATTATTGATGTTAGATGTAACATGCTTTTAGCAATACATTATCAGCTCTGAACTTTACCCAAAGACAGAGGTTCAAATACCCCAACAGAGACTCTACATATATAAAGTATAGCTTAAAGGATCACACAGATATTCCAGGAGAATCAGATTCATGTTGCCTTCCTTGTTTCTTTGCTTACCAGCTTCAACAAGGAATGTGTTTCTAACCTAAACTGTACAGGCTGGTATTGCAAGGCATGTTTTGCTACCTTCATTTGGAGAAAAGAGACACTCCTCATCTTGGGCCTTTCTTAGAGCTTGTAAATAATTGTGTACGCTTGTGAGGGAACCCAGAGCTCTAAAGTGGATGTTCCTGAATTCCATAAAGAAGAATGGAAGGCCTTCACACTGAAAAGGGTCAGGTTTTGTCTGGCAAAAAAACCCACCATAGTTTAACTTTCTGAATACAAAACGTTTGAAGTGACTACAGAAAACAGAGTAGCAATAAATAAGTTTCCTAACTGTCTTGGCGTCCTTGCAGGTGGATCCTTACCTTCAGTCAACTTTCTCACCAGCAGCTCTGGCAGCTGCTAGGACCCTTACCATGGGAAATCTTCTGTGACAGATCTTCCTTGAGATTATCATTTGTCAGGGTGCAAAGATTCAAAGATGCGTATTTCCAGCCTGTTCCATTATAGATGCTGAGGAAGGGCTTTAATGTTATAAAAATTTGGCTTACAGACCAGCCTCTTGCTTCTCATTTCAGCCTCAGTGAATCGTACCTCTTAATGTTCAAAATATCACATAATTCAAAACAAAGGGTGAAGTTAAACTTAAGGCCGCAGATTTGGCCACTAGCAAGTGCAGCACAGAGTCCATAAAAGGAAACAGAGCACTTGGCTAAACCAGGCAATACATCAATCCTTTATGCTATGTACTTTTTATTTATAGGGCATTTGCAGATTGAGAATGATGATGAATGAAGCTGCAAAACACAGTTCGATTTTCATCACTTCAAGGCAGAGAGCAGAGTAAAAATTATTTGTGATTTTATCTTTTTTAACCAATGCCTAATAGTTAATCCAGTGGCATTTCTTTTTGTTTACTCAGCCTTGTTTATTATTACTTTCCCACCTTCTGCTTTATTTTATAGCCTGTGTCTGCTCAGTGAGCCTGGGGAGTACTCTGTTTTACATGCACCACTGCATGGACAGATAGGAAGTTTTACCAAGGTTGGCAGATGCTAACCTACTCATAGAAGACAAGTTACTGCAACTTCCTAGTTCAGCAAACTATTATTCTTCCATGGTATCAGTTTGGGCAACATGAAAACTGCAATAAAAAGTGTATTCTTCACAAGAAAGACAACAGCAAGAGCATGATAATATTTTATATAGGGATTTTCTCTTCTCTCATAGCCTGCTTGGAATCCAGCAATAATACCAATCATGGAAAGAGTCACTTAGTATAAACATCAGTTAGTCACTCTGACCTAACATTTAATAGGTTCTTTCAGACATAGATTTCTCTCTATGTATTTCTATTTCCCCCAAAGCTTGACTGTTGAAAAATACCTGTTTTTTTCTACTGCCAAAAAAATCACTGATCCATATGATCTGACCTCTTAGAAAAACATTTTCAAGTATCATCTGTTTTTGCTTTCCAGAAATCCACCATTAATTGTGTATTATTTGCTTAAAAGCAATGTTTAAGAGAAAATAAATATGTCTCTTTATTTCTTTTTATCATGTATCTTAACAAGCATAAGCAACACAACCCGCAGTATCACAGACCGGTCACCCTCTCTCTTTTCTTTTTACTATGGCTTATAAAGAAAATCGGTGCTAGTGTAATAATGAATGGTTTGCTCAAGATCCTGTTCGGTTTCGCTAAGTGTTAGGAGAAGAAAGTCAAAGTGCATTTGGATTGCCATTTGCACAGTTTAATTTCTTACTGTAAGTACTCAGCAACTTTTTAAACCAAAAAAAGCAAAGAATTCTGGAATGGATATAGCCTACACCATTAAGTCATCATTCCTAAGTCACAGTGCTGTATTTAAATTGTTGATTCAACATCCCACTCTGGTATGAAGGGCAATTCAGAGTCACTGATGGAAAAGGAAAAAACCATTTCCCCCCTTATTCTAACCATCATACAATGTAATTTCCCACAACACTTGTAGGAAAATGTATGTTCTTACCCCACAGCCTACTCCATTGCCTGGTCCACACACAATTTTCCTCACTCCTGGTTCAGGAAGCAAACCTGCTCCACAGCCGGGAGTTGGACACAGCACTCCTCCCATCTGCAGCACACATTCCTCAGCCCCATAGCGCTGGTAGCGGTTGTACTACAATAAAACAGATGGGTGTTAAACTTTTAACAGCACACAAAAAAGCCTCACAAACTTTAGGCTTGAATCCATCCCATGTAATCAAGTCAACTGGCCTAATGTCTCATATGCTAAATTTGGGTTATTAGTCAAAAGTCTACAACTTTGCAGCATTGTTAAATGGGGTGTCACTCTACTCCAACTCACATCATACGCATCATTTTCTGACTCACAACTATCATTTTCACCACCAGAAAATTGCCTGGGATATTAAAATCAAGAAAACAGCAGATTGTTTCTGCAAGTAACCTCAAGAACCCTTATAATGCTATAAAAATTATCGTAAATTTCATAAATATAGTCCAACAACAGATACTGATAAATGTTGTATACAGATTGAAAAGAAACCTGCAAAAAAACAGAGGGATTTATAGAATCTCTAGAAGTACAATATAATGTTTTAGAGCGAAAGTCCTGTAAAAAACCTAACATTCCTAGAAAATATTCTTAGGTTTTGCAGTTTTCATCTAGTTCCATCCCGATAGACTAAAAGTCTATGAAAATGTCTCCATTTTATTGATGGAGACACTGACACACAGCAATCTTAAATAACATGCTCAGTGTATCCTCACTGACTTATACCATTGCAATAATTTCCCCCGGTCTAACCCACCCTGCTTGTCAGCCGGAGATAAACTGAGCAAGTATAAATCATGCTGCATACGGGTAAATCACATCCACTCTAGGGTTCTGCGTTGGTGCAGTTTCACACTAGTGGCTATATAACCATTGTAAACCAGGCTTCAGATTCGCCTATAAATCTGGTCTACTGTAGAATGAAATAAATGAAAGCATTTGGTCCTAACCGCCCCAAAGAAAAAAGGAAAATCCAAAAGGCCGAAGAATTCCGCAAGCGGAATAAGTTTATGGTGTGCTAAAGGAACAAAACAGGGCTTTATGTTACAGCACTCACAACAGTATTTAGTGCTTCATAAACTTGTATCCCACAACTGGTCATGAAAATCCTGTTCTATTTTTTGGGGGGGGATAACAAATAAAAAATTCTTTTTACTACCTACAACTGTCTTCAAAGAAATCCCACAAGGAAAACTGAACCAGTAGGGCCAAACCCTCATACACAAAGCATACACAAAACATACAAAATTTCAAAGACTCTTCTGCAAATTTTGCTATAAAATATCTTGTTACATTAGGTTTTTAAATATAGTATGTGACTTCTTAAAACAGTATAATATAGAGACAGAAAAGTGTGGCATCACAGAAGAAAAAAAATTGCCAAACTGGAAGCATCCACCTTTGTCAATTAAAAACAAAATCCAAACTAACTTCCTCTGAGAAGAAAAGCAAAAATCTAAAAGGACATAAAGCCTTCAAAATATCACTCAATGTATGAACAACATCTAGAAATCCTGAATTAAGGATCTTGAATATGGAAAACACCAGTATTTTGAGAAATGTACAAGACGTCCCCAAAGTCTCCTTGAATGCAGGGGCTCAACAAGTCAACTGGTGTTTTTCTGTTGCTATTGTTATGCTTGCATCCAGAGTAATAGCATAAATATTTAATGTTGGACTCTATAAATTCTCATCAAAGTTTCTGATCCTTGCACTATATGCATACTGAGTGCTCTGAGTCATTCTGCTGGCCTTGAACAGAAATATGGGAAACCACAGTTGAAAAACTCCCTGCTGACCTAGTTTTTCTTCAGGGAAGAGACTGGACCTGAAGGTGAGGATGGTGATTGTCTTACACTGTTAACATTGTGCTGGATGTGGGTTTGTTAGCAGCTTCTCGTTACAGAGGCAAACACCAGTGACACTGTAGCTGAGATTCTGTCAGCATTTCCATTATAAATTCTCAGCTGAAAAAAAGTATATGCTTTCCAGTCATTAACTGAGCGTAAAAGGGCATGGAGAGATTCCTCCTGTCTCCTTTCCCATCCCCCACCCCCAACACTTTTTTTTTTTTTTTTGATACACAGAAATGGAAGATAGCTAAGATGAGAATCAATCTGTCTTGTTAAAGAAAGGTACAGAAAGGAAATGTCCAGTCTACCTACTGGCAAGGTGGACAAAGCCATCATATTCTGTCCAACAAATTCGACATTCTATACTGGTTCAGTACAGGATTCATGCCAAATCACTCTCATCAGTGATTTTCACACCATAATAGCCAAAAGTATGATCAATTCAAAGACTAGGAAAAAAGCTACTAAATGTGTTTGCACATCTTGACATCTGGTTATCTAGCCTGTTTTCTACCTTCAAAGTTCAAATACATTCATAAGATGTCATTTTAAAATTGCTTTTTCCTTGTGCCTGTACACTACCTCACTTAAAATCCAGCAACCAACTAAAACATGTAGTAGCAGAACGTGCATATGTTTGCCATAACACAGTCATACATAACATACACCGGTACACATAATATACACAGGTATATCTTTTATTTAGTGGCCTGAAACAAAATGACTCACTTAACATTAAGGGTGTATTTATCAAAGGCTTGTAAAGGACCAAAACAATTACTCATGAATTATTAATTAACTATTTGCATACAGTGACAGTTATATATACATATCTATATATATTTCATATATTAGCATATATGACAGATAGATATTTAGAGGATATTCCAGCAGACAACCAGCACTGCTTTAGTTTGCCTCTTATTCTTAACTGGATATTCAAAGTAGGATCAATTTAATCTAGTCTGGATTTCCACAGTGATGATGCCTATAGTTTCACTCCTTTCATAATTAACAGAAAACACAGGATGCAATTCATCTTTTCTCTTTTAGATTTGTACATCAGCATGAGAAGAACAGTACCATGAATCGCCCTGTTCTACTAACAATTATGAGAGATCAGATAATTTGCTAGTTATTGATACCTAAAATTAGGTGACTCCCACAACAGCTGATTCAGTTTCAGTAATTCTGATCCTAAGTCACCTGGCCTAAGCTATTTTTGAAACCAAGGTTTAGGTTCCAAAATAAGCTTAGGCTGTGAACCACCTCACACAATTTTAGCTCCTCAAAAATTAAACACATAACCTAAACAAGTAACATAGGTTCCAAATATATCAAATGAGAAGTAACAAGACCCAAGAAGGGAATTTATCTGGACTTACATGTAAAGTCAAAGATAGGTAGGATGAATCACTCTGTGGAAGTGCTACAGTTAAAGCTGAGAAAACTAACTTAGGCTACATATCTAACATGTAAAGAGCTGTCATAAAAGATGAATCTAACTCTTCTGTACACTCAAAATATTTCATAGTACCTATTACCCGATTATTATCAATGTGTCTCCTATTTAGAGATACGCTCATCGAGTATAAAATGGTGGTGCATGCTACAAGGAGGAAAAATATCTCTATTTTTACGAAAAACCTCTTACAGAGTTTAATATATGGGGAACTTGACTGAACTGGGATTCATGGCACCTGCTTTCATTCCTGTCATCAGCAGAGCTTTCCTGTGGATTTCACATGAGTTACTTAATCTATGCTTCTCATCAGTTCCCCATTTGTAAAGAGGGAGAATGATACTTGCTGATTTCACTGTAGCGTTAAAAGACAAAATCCATTAATAGTCATGAGGACGTCAAATACTATGGTAATGAGGGACATAAAATTACACAGAAATCACCAGATGTCTATTGCTGCTAGAAAGCACCTTTGGAGCAAAGCATGTCAGGCATTTATATGCTACTCTAATAAGGTACTCAGAAATACAGGTAGGTAAATAGTTGCTGGATTCATCATAGAACCATATATTTCAATGCTTATTTACAAAAAAAAAAAACCAACCCCAACTTTAAAAATATGATTTAATCCAATTCACTAAGACAGCTAAAGGTACAAGACAGATGTAAAATGTTCTGTACTTTTTTTCTCTGAAAACTGCATCCTGACATGAACTTTCCCCTCAGTTTGTGAATTGCCCTAGTCAGCTGGGATGGTTTCCCTTGAGTCTTAGAATTTCCACGGGTTTTCAACCAGTGGAAATTCAAACATTTGATGTTGTAAATCAAGGGTGATATAAATGAAATCATTGGGCTGACACGGGAATAAAACAAGTTTAACTATAGATAGCAGTCTTTTCAGTTACATTGACATTCAGATACTAAGACAAAACGGAAATGCTCCTGGATGTACAAAACACTTGCCAAATAAACTTTGCCAACTCAGTGATTCCTTGCCATGTTATTTACTTCAAAAGTTACACCTGAATCACGTAGAATTATAGAATGGTTTGGGTTGGAAAGGACCTTAAAAGGTCATCTATTTCACCACCCTGCCCCTGCCACAGCATATATGCCTTGTGCTATTTCAGTTTTGCTTTTATGCTTTGGGCACAGTTTTCTTTATTTTCCTTTTCCCCCTCACACTTAAAGCATCTGCTCAGTAGTAGCCTTGCAGGGAACTTTGGACAAAAATTTAACAGTAGATGTAAAGACAAAATCTCTAATATCTCTGAAAGGTAATTCAATTACTTGTTTCTTTTAACTGCATGTAATGGTCTCAAAGGAAAGAAAATCTACTTTCTGGAGTCAGATTGTTTTTACTGCTCCTATAAATCAAATAACCATCTGTGTGTTTCAAAATTAGATTGTGGAGGCTATTAGTCCATAATGTAGACTAAGCATTTTATTTATATGTATTATACACATATAAAACCCCCAAGAATTAGTTCTGTAATGTAATTAGGCAACTTAAAGTACAAAACCCTTAGTACTCATTGAACTGGGAATAGTTAGAAAA
Source organism: Buceros rhinoceros silvestris (assembly GCF_000710305.1). Taxonomy (NCBI): domain Eukaryota; kingdom Metazoa; phylum Chordata; class Aves; order Bucerotiformes; family Bucerotidae; genus Buceros; species Buceros rhinoceros. Next base: position 90,377 of record NW_010400618.1, on the reverse strand, counting down.
TTGTTACTGGGCTCTTCTGCTGGCCAGTGGTATGATAGAAAGAGAAAGTTCAGAGCACCAGCTCCTTCTTGTCCCCACAGAAACACCACAAAGGAGACCATAAAGAAGTCTGGAATCTGCTTGACTTTGGAGAGTCATGGAAAATTGTGTAAGGTAGTCTAAAGAAAATACTTGGATAAGAAACCCCTGACTGGAGCAATGCAACACAATTCGTGGATGAAATTAAACCAGAGTAGAGAGTGGGACAGAAAAGAAAGTCTGCAGTTTCCAGAATGATATGAAGGAAAGCACAAGGTGAGGAGTATGAAGATATAAAGAATACTGAGAAGAGAGGACGCTGGAGCAGGTTGTACTAGAAATCAAACTGAATATATGAGAGGCAATATGATGCAATGAAGAAAGTGGACTAAGCACAGAGTATGGCTTGGTACTGTATTTACAGACTATTGTAAATTTGATCTGCCAGCAGGTATTTGTGGGATCAGTCTGAATAGACTGAATGTTGGAGATAAACATTCAGTTCCTTCTAACCCTTGAGCTTGAATCCACATTCCTTTCTCCCTTACAAGTAACAATCACCAAAGTTGTAAGTGATGCAAGAACATTTTTTTAGTTTATGGTGTTGCAAACTGTGCAACTGAGATTCACTGAAGTAGATACTGGCTCCCAGGAATTCCACTTCTCTGGTCACAAGGGTGGATACATGCCTATTCCATGAAAGCAGATCAAAGTCATCTAAGGAATGGAATAAATTCCATCTTGTATATCAATCTGAGACCCTGAACACCAGGGTTCAAATCTTGTCTCTGAATTTAATAAAAGCCGGGTGGAAGAGAATTCCTCTATCTTAAGTTTTTTTAAAAAATTCAGGTTTTTTTTTCTTTGATAACTGTTACAGACAAAAACCAAAATGTGTGTCTTACACAAAATAATTTTTGGTTTTGGCAGGAAAAGAATATCCTTTAAATTACTTTTGATCAGAAGCACTTTCTCCTTTCTTTCTCCCCATTTTTTTAGTTCAGCTGATGAATCAAAAATAAATTACTTTTACTTGTCTAGTGCTCTGACAACAAATTAAAAAGGAGTAGGAAATTAGAGATGCCCTGCCTGTGACAAGAACTCAAAAAGTTCTGATAATCCAGGAGAGGTAAAGCTAGGAACTCACATGGACTCCGATTACTTCTGAAGTCAGGGAAGAAGGTGGTTAGGAGACATTCAAAGCAGATATAGCACAGGAAGAAAAGAGAGACACGTCACTGGTCACATGAAATTGACTGTAAAGACTGTAAAGTTAGTTGTGTGGCTGTGGAGTTCCAGCTATAAATAAAGGTGGTGTAAAGAAGATCAGGAGTTAAATGCAGCAGCTCAAGTTTAGAGAGAGAGTAATGGGATGATAATGATGAATCCAAAAGGTGAGCCAAATGAGATGGAGAGAAATCAGGTATTAGACAGAAAAGTGGAAGAAACAGAGTTGCTTGCAAGTATCACGGACATTAAGTAGTAGCTGAAGCCAGGGGACTGGGTGGAAAGGCACGGAGCTGTAAGGAAGAATACTCATAAAGATACAGATTTGAGAATACTAACACAATAGCTTTGGTTTAGTAATAATGAAATGGAATTACGAAGGGGTAATTTACTTCCTTTCTAGATGTAGCTATAAAATATCTTGCCCTACAAATACTTCAGAAGCACTTTGTTGATAGTATTTGACAGTTTCCTGCACTAAAATCAGCTGATTAATTAGAATTGTTACACGACATTACTTTTCCTTGAATGGGTAAATATATATCAATTGGTTTAAGACTGACTTTACATAAATATTCTGTAGCATACATAAAAAAAAAATTCCTCTAGCAAGTATTGCAACAACAACAACAAAAAAATCAGAAAGACTTTCCCTTTGCTACACACACATCTTGTATACAAATTCCTTTAAAACCTCTATCAATACTAAATTATCTCTGTCCACACTGTGTTCTTTCAATACTAGATTTCCTTATCTCCCCAAGTTACAGCTCACAACAAAACCTACCACAAGCCCACATCACCTTTGAGAGATCCACCACATATGGGGATGTGCATCTGCAGATTTTCAAGCAGGGTATTCCTTTGAGTAAGTTTTCCCAACTTGCAAGGAAATGTGAAAAAAATAAAGGAGTGCCTCCATTCAGGCTTGCTCGGATTCCCAGAATATAAACATGTGCAACTTTTCCAAAGGAAAACTGAGCAGTGGTGCTAATTGCAGCAGCAGCTGGTAGGAGAGATCTGTTAAAATTGATCATTTCCCTGTCAAAATATCAAGAAGCTGTCCAATACACTCTGCAAAGTTGTCAGAGCAGATCATATAGGAGAGGAGCGCTGCTTTGCATAGCAGCTTCTTTTCCTGCCACTAGCATGTCATCCGCTTCTTCTGTGCTGTGACCTGTTGGGGGCACTCAGGTATAGCAGCAGATTGCTTGCTCTTGCATTATCTGCTTTCTCTTCCAGCCTTCAGATATAGCTGGTATTTTATTAATGAACCACAATATTCCATTTAAACAATTAAACAAGATTTTTTTCATCACTTTGGGGAGGAGAGGGAAGTTTCGCAGAGAGTCATTAGGGAGACTTCACAACAGTTCACCGCAAGTCATGCTATTATGTTGGTATATTGTAGTGTTTAGGCCTGAATTAAAGTGTTCTTTCGGCTATCTCTAGCACTGGGTTGTTGAATCACCTGCCTTCCACTGCTTTTGGACAGAGACTATATTTAATGCATCTTTAGCGTATTTTTATAAGTAGCTAGTACTATAGCCACTTGTAGAACCATTCTCATTTACTTGCAGAGACAGCCAGCCTGACAGAGCAAATGGCTGCTGCAGGACACTAACTTTTTTATATCGTGCCATTTTTCAATAGCTTTCCAGTTAATAAATTTTTAATCCCAACCTTGAGTGTGTCTCAGGTACTTATAAAGTAAAGCAATTAGCCACCAGGTTGGACTGCATCAATTACGCTAGGAGAGATGAAACTGCAAGAGAAAGCTCAACAGAGCTAAGGACAGTTTGAAAGCTTGAGGTTTTACCCTGCCTGGGGCTGCATGTCCAGGAGACTCTTTTTGCCTTGTACAGATCTTCCTGCACTGTGCGCACCTGTGAAAAGGAGGTCCAAAACAAGCTGATTTTGGAGACTTATCTAGGTCAGATTTTCTGGCACCTTCTCAAAGGGTCAAGTATCAAGTGGGGTAGCAATCTGTTGCTAAAAGTATTTGTGTTGCATATTAAGCCAACTGCTCTGGAAAGTGGTTTTATGTGGTAAGTTAGGTACCCAGGAAGCTTGTCGTGTTCTATTTTATCACACAAACTATGATTACCTCTTTCCATAAAGTCTGAAAACAATTCTCTCTTTAAAAACTATCTTGCTGCCACAAACAAACCTTAAAATTCAGGCTTTCCAGCTGGAATGAATTTCCAATATTGTATGCTCCTGAGGAAAAAAAAAGACATGGGAGTTTCTTATATCCAGGAGCCTACCAAGAAGTTTGACTATTTGGACAACTTCTTTATTATTACAGAACTCCTCTTAGGAAATATTAATCAGCAACTCTTCAATAGATTCAATTTAAACACAAAACCTTCTATTTTTTTCCCCAGCATTCATTTTCTTTCAGTGTTTACATTTAGATAAAGAGTCATTTTATTTGGATAGACAGGCAGACACACGTTTTTGAGTCATTTGATCCTGCAAGCCGCTCAAAACCTTTCTCTTTCAATCATATCAACAAAAATAATAGATGGTCAGTATTTACAGGAAACATTTTTTTTTAAATTTGACTGAAATACGGTTGATAAAGGTAACAGAGTTGATGGAGCAGATCTCTCTAAGGCATTTGTCTTGCTGCCACCTGGCATTTTGATTAAATATCTCGAGTGATACAAAATTAACATGTCAGATATCAAGAGGATGAAAACTTAGCTATCTGGCATGTCTAGACTATAATCGTAAATGGACAATATTATTAAGCAAGTGTGTTTCTAAAGACGTCATGAAGGTATTGACTCTGGGCCTTATGTGACCTGAAATTCTTACCAATGAATTGGGAAGAAAACCAAGAGCATAGATCAACACTGATAAAGCTTATAACAATTTGAGAAGAGAAAATAATGAACAGGTAACATAGATGGTTTAGTTCATGGTACAGGAATATCTGAACTGTTGGAAAACTGAGTTTAAGGAAATTACTTACTTTTTGGCACAGTCACATTTAAAGTTGTTTTTCTAAGAACAAACTATTACCCACTATTGGAGAAAGGGATTTCTGTCTGGGAAGCAATGTGATGGATCATGAGGTGAATCTGAGCTGTGTCCATCCACGTCCAAAAGCATTAAGGCGCCTTTAAGATTAATACATTGAAATCTCTAGAAGGGAAATTAAGTTCTTTCTTGGACAGCCACTGGTTTAACTGGAACCCACAAGTTCCAGTGGGAACGTCCATTTCAAACTGAAAGGTTCCTTCATTCTGTTTGAAACATATTTAGCTGACAACCTGACTGACAAAAAGACTCCTTTTGGCTGTATAAGCAACTTTTTTAGTCTGGTTTTAGGGGTCTGGTGGCTTTTTCTGAGTTGTATTCATAGGTTGAAGTAATTTTCTTTTTATGATGATCACCTATTGTCTTGTGGCAGGATAGAGGGAATTGGAAATGTAAAGGATCTGGACACTGATGAATGGGAGATATGCACTGTCGGGAGCATATTGGTGCTGATGGAGAGGTGGAAAGAAAAAAGTCTGGGAATTTTTTGTCTTTCACTACTGAGAGGTGTAATAGGATCTAGTGGTCTGCAAGTGATTTGTAAACAAAGAACGGATGTTTCTCTAGGCAATATACTCCAGTTTAAACAAGAATTAATCCAAGAAAGTAATATGATGTGTATTCTAAAGGAGATCAGAACAGATTATCACAATAGTACATTCTGCTTTCATAATCTGGCCTTAAATACATAAGCATTTTAAAAATAAATCAAGATTGGACATGAAGCAGTAAAATGCTCCTATTATTCTTTGACTGTTGTCTGGAGTGGAATAAAATATATGTTAGTATGCATGATAACAGAAAAACGCACACTTTAACTTTTTTTTAAAAAAATATATATAACTATATGTAACAAATATAAGAAATAGATAGCCATGTGAATCAGAGCTTTGCCTGAAATTGCTTTCTTTCTTCATTTAGATGTTCTTTGTTTGGTTTTTTTTTTTACCTTGGTTTTGCACCAACTTATACCTAACTGTCAAAGTGCATGCTAACTTCAAGCAAGAGCTACTGTGATCATCAGTAGACTCATGATAGCAATGTTTCTGTAGGGACAGAATACAATTGTAATATTCTTTATACTTGTATGGGCTCATGAAATAACTCAAGCCTCATGGCAGTGTTCACTGTTTGCAAAGGCACCGGTTAAGACCATAGTGATAACCACTGTGTCCAAATAACCTGTTAGTGTAGCCAGAAGGAAAGTTCAGAGAAAGGCAGATGTTTACAGGTGAGACTCATTCTGCAAAACAACTTTCTATATGCATAGTTATATGCTCCCAATGCATGATGACAAAAATTTCTCATCTCTTTAGGTGTATTCAACCCAGCGAAGTAACTTCATTATGAAAATCTGAAAGAATATAAAAAATATTCCAAGGGGCAAAACCACCGTGTTTGTTTTATCAGCGAGGCCTTCCTAGCAAACTCCTCTATTCAAGACTTCTCTTACTATTGGACAGAAATCAATTATCTTTTCTTTTGTGGTTTCTCACAGTTTACATCATCTCACATTTGAAGTTTGCATGGTCACCTCATTTAACACCCTCTTAGTGCTAAGGTGTAAGGGTAGGTGAGTGGAACAAACAAAGTATTAAGATTACATAAACAATCTTAAATCTGACTTTTCCTAATGTCTTAATTTTTCATTTGCACTCTCAACTCTTTTTTAGCCTTACCACTATATCTACCACTTCCTTTTCTACTAAGCAAACATTTTAAAAAGGCCATCAGTTAAGTTATATTGCTCTGTCAGTGGAACTATCAAAGTCTGTCTGTTTCAGCCCTCTCCCTCACAGCCTCTTGGTTTAGCAGTTCTCTACTTTTGCCTAAAATCTCTCTTTTTATCCCATTCCTCCTACTCTGTGTAGCTTTATCTCCTGATACAGATCATTAAGCACAGATCTTCCTTTCTTTACTGGTCTCTTTAGCAAGTTTCCTTATTTGGTTGATCTCTTCCAGTCCTTGGTCTTACCTCCTTGTCAGACCCTTATCCCTACCATTCTGGTTTCTAATCCTACCCTCCTTCACCAGCCAGCCCCATTTCTCCAGTGTCCCCAAGATTCATCTCACGCTGCCCTCCATCTGTCAGCTGGTTCTCACCAGTCTATTGGCCCCTGTCAACCCTGGTCATAATTTCTAAATCCTCAATCTCACCAGATTCCTGCTTCCAGTATCTCCTTTGGCCTAGTCTGTTTTCTGTCTCTTTTATCATTCCTGTCAGACAAACCCTCCCACATTCACTTTCATGCTGCCTTCTTCCTGAGGAAAATCCGAGTCTCTGAGGAATTTGGCCTATGACTTTCTATACCAAGTGGAGGCCAGGAGGAAAACTGGAAGTCTGGAAAGTATCAGCAGCCCTAACTGTAATAAAAAAGGGAGACTGATAGGGAAAGCAGAAGCAGCAGGTTGTTCTTGACAATATAATCTTATCTAAAACCTGAGAAACCAGACTTTGAATCATAGTATCATAGAATCACAGAATTATTTCAGTTTCAAGGGAACTTCAAATCTCATCTACTCCAACCCCCTCTGCAGTCTTCAACTCAATCAGGTTGCCCCATTCAATCTGACCTTGAACGTTTCCAGGGATGGGGCATCTACCACCTCTCTGGGCAACCTCTGCATTATGTTTCACCGCCCTTGTTGTAAAAAATTTCTTCCTTATCTCTAGTCTGAATCTCCCCTATTTTAGTTTAAAACCATCACCCCTTGTCCTGTCATAACAGGCCCTGATAAAAAGACTGTCCCCATCTTTCCTATAGGCCCCCCTTAAGTACTGAAAGGCCACAATAAGGTCTCCCCAGTCTCCTCGAGGTTGCAGCCTGTCCTCATAGTAGAGGTGTTGCAGCCCTCTGATCATTTCTGTGGCCCTCCTCTGGACCCACTCCATCAGATTCATGTCCTTGCGCTGAGGACTCCAGAGCTGGACACATTACTCCAGGTGAGGTCTCACCAGAGCCGAGCAGAGTGGCAGAATCACTCTACTCAACCTGCTGGCCACGCTTCTTTTGATGCAGCACAGGATATGGTTGGCTTTCTGGGCTATGAGCACACTTTGTCAGCTTATGTCCAGCTTTTCATCTACCCGTACCCCCAAGTCCTTCTCCGCAGGGCTGCTCTCAATCACACAAGAACGCTGCTAGGTTGGTCAGTCAGGACTTGCCCCAGTGAAGCCATGCTGGCTGTCTCGAATCACCTTCCTGTCCTTCACGTGACTTAGCATAGGTTTAAGGAGGATCTGTTCCATGATACTCCCAGGCATAGAGGGTGAGGCGGACAGGTCGGTAGTTCCCAGGTTCCTCCTTTCTACTCTTTTTAAAAATGGGTGCAGTGTTTCCCTTTCTCCAGTCACCAGGGACTTCACCTGACTGCCAGGACTTCTCAGATATCATGGAGAGTGTTTTGGCAGCTACATCAGCCAATTCCCTTTGGTCTCTGGGATGCATCCCATCAGGTCCCATACACTTACATATATTCAGCTACTTCAAGTGGTCACAAATGTGATTTTCTCTTACAGTGGGAGGGACTTTGCTCCCCTGGTCCCTGACTTGTATTCCAGATGCTTGAGAGGTTTGGGAAGAGAGGTTGTCAGTGATGACTGAGGAAAAATGTTGAATCTCTCAGTCTTCTCGTCATCTGGTGTTACCAGCTTGCCATCAGAGTGCATACACCTTCTTCAACCTCCCTTTTCTGACTGACAGACCTGTAGAAGCCCTTATCATTCTTTGCATCCCTTGCAAAGTTCAGCTCCAGCTGCACTTCAGCGTTCCTGACCCTACCCCTACACAACTGGGCAGTGTCCCTATATTCTTCACAGGATACCTGACCCTGCTTCCACTGCCTGTGCATTTCCTTCTTGACCTTTAGTTTGACCAGCAGGTCTCCATTCAGCCATGCTGGTTTCTTGCTGTTCTTGCCTGATTTCTTACACCTGGGGATTGACAGCTCAGGGACTTCATAGTCCTTAAAGATCTGCCAGCTCTGTTTTGCTTCCTTGTCCTTGAGGGCCTTTTCCCAGGATGTCCTATTGACTAACTCCTTGAAGTGCTGGAAGTTTACTTTCTTAAAATTCAGGGTCCTGACCCATATCCTTCAGGACTGTGAACTCTGTCAGCACATGATCACTGCAGTCGAGGCTGCCTCCAATCACAGATGAGCTCACTTGCATTGGTGATCATCAGGTGCAGTATTCCCTCTGGTAGGACTGTCTATTACCTGGCTTGAGATGTTATCCTTGATGCATTCCAGGAGTCTCTTGGGTTGCCCACAGCTTGCTGTGCCGAAGTTAACATTTCAGGAGCTTCTCCTACCTCTGTCACAGCTGTCATATAACATTGTGCAAGTGCCTTGGTGCTTGAGTCGTTAAAAGATGCAGGTATTCTCATATACAGTACATTAATTCTGTGCTTTCAGGTCCTTGGTCCCTAGTATCTGCAACTCTGTGTCAGGCAGTTAGGCTTTATAACTAGTACATTAGGAGAGATATTTTAAAGACAACTTGAAATTCAGAAGCATTGGGCATTTGAAAATACAGCTTGTCTCTCAAAGTTTAAGGCCATTTTCTCAACATCTCTGTACGTTATTTTCACTATTGACAAAATAATAACTATGGACATCTTGTGAGTGTTGTCAAGCATACTTCATTTATGCTTTCCTAAGATCCCTGTAGCTAAATAGTTTCCTGAGGGCAAAGCACAACTATAATTATGAATGAGAAGCACACTTCTTAAAGAGGAAAAGAGTCCACAAAAAGAGAGGGCTAATATCATAGGTACCTGTAACTATCAATCCCTTAGTCAGATTGTTTGTCTATCTGCTTGTTTAGAGCCTGTTTATTCCTGTAGTCAAAAGCTGAAAAGCTGTGGCAGGTAGCAGATGTACCAATTAATAACCTGTCAAGGCTGATGGATAGAATGAAAATAAAAATCTCACATATATCTCCTGTGGGTTTTTCCCCCACATTTCAGGTCATTAAGGGTCATGAGATACATCCTGCCTCCTTGGAGAGAGACGACACTGTCTCATTAGCGTCTATCTTTCATGACATTAAGATGCTGCCTTTGAGATGCTAACTCACCTGTTCTTCTCCCAGAATCCTGAAGTGATGAAGCTCTTTAATCAAGGAGTCTGGGCAGCCAGCTGTTGGAAAGAAACAAAAATAGACATTTTAGAGATTCCTGTCAGCACAGTTTTGGATTAAAATACATAAATGCAGAGAGGATAGAATATGCAGATTACCTTAGATAAAGAAGATTAGAAAGATTAGCCATGGTTCTGCAGGCACCAGAATGCTGAAAACCATCTATCAAATAATCCTTCCACATTTCCAAGCATGCTACCAAGAACACTTAGAAAGGTTATATTCAGAATATTTTAGC
>NW_010400618.1:75436-80577 GCF_000710305.1 Buceros rhinoceros silvestris | reverse complement strand
CTTTCCCTATAGGACTGCAAACAAAAGCAAGATGAAAAGGGCAGCACTGTCTGCTAGATATCGCCAGCCCCTTAGTGAAAGCCAAAAAGCCTGTTAAAAGAGGATCGCACATCAAAATCTTGGAGCCGCACAAGGCTAAGTTCTGAATCACACACCAGGTTTGGATTCCAGTTCTAAGCATAATAGAGTCTTTCCCAAAGGATTTCAAAGGCCCCGCGGATCACTTTAATTTTGGTGGTCACAAATATAACCCATTTTACAAATTGTGAAATTGTTGTTGCCCACAGGTGTAATACACAAACCAACTGTGTAGGCAGGGGAGCTATTTACAGGAACTTTGCAATCAGATTAATATTCAATTGCTTTCACATCTGTACCAGCCAGTAAGAAAGAATATGTCTTGCTAGATGCCATGCACTTTACTGACCTGTTCAGACTGTGATTACCTTCCTGGTGATGAAGTACAAAGCTGCTACTCCCTTTTTTACACTACTAGACTCATTTCTAGCAAGGGATAAAAGTGCAGTGGGAAAGCAATCTGGCCTTTATTCTTCTTACCGTAAACTGAAGCATCTGCTTGTGAACAGAGAAAATCCTTAAACGGAATTAGGAGCATAGTTCTCCTAGAACAAGTGAGTGACTATTGTTTTTATCAACCTGCTTTTGTGCTGATGCAACTACAAATAGTTACCTCTCACTTTTAATGACTGCCTTTAAGAGGATGCAAATGAATTGGGAGGCATTTGTCAGGAAATCTCCATCAGCACTGTGGCTTCGCTCAAAGCCAACGAGGCATGGTCTACACTCTCAGCTCTACACTGTTGACAGAGATGTCTTAGGGTACAAAGGGAAAAACAGTTATACTCACAAGCAACATAACTAAAACAGGCAAAAAAACCTACTATAGACACGATCAAACCAGTAGAAGTCTTCTACTGGTGTAACTTTTTCTACTTCGGGAACTGATTCAAATGATAACCAAATCACCTTCTTGCTGGTAAATGCTTTATCTCCATTCAGAGGAAGTACAGGTGGAGAATGCACCATCATGCACTTTGACAGATGTTAGCTTTATAACCAACTAAACTGCTTTCTGCTTTTCTCTGCTTTTTTCAGTCTTTACAGCTTCTTCTTCAACTAAGCACTTCTTTCTTCTCTCTTATCCTTTACAATTATTATTCACTAAATCCCTTAAGATGGGAAAGTTTCCCTTTTCTTGCCTAGCAGGAGCTTTTTCCCTTTTCATCTACTTGAAATCAAATTTCCTGAATGTCTATTTCTCCCAGAAATCCATCCCATTCTGCATGCACACTTTATAGAATCTAACTTACACAAATTGCTTATATGCATCTTCCCTTTCTTCTACGTTAAAGACTACAAGCACTTTGGAACCAAAGATCTTTGTTTGTAAAAAAAGTGTAAAAGTATGAAGTTATTTATAGACATATGCATAAATACATTTTTTTTTTCACATGCCCACTGTGGCATCCTCCTCCCAATACAATATTTAAAATAGTCTATTCTTCAGAGACTTGCTCAATCTAGTTTTCAATCTTTTCAAAGTCCAGAATTTCACTGGATCTTGGAAGATAGAGGAGATCCTGAAGTACTACCAAAGGAGGAGAGAGCTTGAAAACCATGGCACTGTTGGTGTGAGGCTTTCTACCATCTAGTTCAAAAATGTCAAATGCATGCCACACATTAACAGTCTGCTGAATGTAAGAATCTTCACAGTGCAGAAGAAATAATTTGAGGAAACAATGGAAATTATTGTTGTCAAACAATAATTTGATGAAAAAATGGAAAGGAAGAAGAGACATGGAAAACAAACAAACAAACAAACAAAAAAAAGGAGTAAGACCAAAATATACTCCTTTATTTTTTTATATTTCTGGATACATTTCTGACATTTATTATTTCTGTTTTAATTTCTTCTGTGAGCAGACCTTTGTAAAACATGCTCCAACACTGTGACCCATTTTTACCAAGTATGTGGGAGTTTTGAATTCAATTTGATGTTGAATTGTTCAGTTTTGAATTGAATTTGATGTTGAATTACTGCACTGTGACTAGAGACAAAGGCTATAGACAAATAACCATTCCATAAATAAAAAGAAAAGATTTAAAAATACCTAGTCTGCTGAAAAGCATTAAGAACTGTAGAACTATTTGTCATCTCACCCACAAGCCCACCCATATATTCAAATATCCAAAATATTCTTGTATATCCGAAGACACACAGAGACTTGAAATTTATTACAAGTTAAGCATATCACCCAATGGGTTCTCTGAAAAACTGTGCACACCAAAGGTAAAAGGAAAATGTATTTTCTAAGTCCCCAATGTGCACCTAGTGCGTACCACATGAAATAAATAATCTGCACTTTACAGATTTCTGCTATTTTGTCTAGATGTCTTTGAGGATTAGTTCTTATGCCCTCTGTAGTACAAAAACACTTATAATCAATGGTTCCTACAATTACTGAAAGTTTCTATTTCTATTTTCCCAATTATTACTTGAAAAAGTATAGGCTTGCATGAAATTGCATGAAACTCAACCATAGGAATATTAAATAAAGCAATCAATAGCAATTACACAAAAGAGTGTTAAAAAGGAATGATGGAAAAACATGGACAATTGCCTTTAATCAGAAGCCAAAACTCAGGATCAAGGACACCTGCAGACTGATCAAATGGCAGCTAAATTGTTTATCAGTTCCCTCTTTCAAGTCACATTCAAACCTATATTTCATATGTTCTCAGCTAAAACGACTGTTACAGATTTTTGATAACTCTGAAGGCAGAGCAGGATGTAAGAAATACGAAATGGATGCAAATCTTTAGTATTTTTATACCACTTTTTCCTCTGACATAGCTCCATTGACCTCAAAGCAATAAGACCCATAAAACTACTGTGATATCTTAGAGTGAGCCTGAATCTAAGCAAGAAACTAAGTTATGAATGGCTGATACTCAGTTTAAAGCACCATCAACTTTATAAACTCACTACAAGTAATTTCTTGGCTTCTATTTAAGAATTTATTATTTAAATTAAATTTAAGCATATTATTTGCTTCTAAATGTTCCATCATACCCCAGATTACTTGTTTGAATAATTCTGTTGTTGCTTGATTCTCATATTGCTTTATTAACACCAAATGCTGCACTTATGAATGAAAGGTACATTCAAAGTTACGGAAATTTGCAACTGTAAGTTTCCAATTTACATTATAATATTCTCTTCATAAAGATATAATGACATTTTTAATCTGTTCATATAACTCTCTCTAATAGAAGAATAAAAAAGCAAAATTTAGAAAGGACAGTTTAATGCTTCATAAATAACCTCTTTTCAACTTGTCTGAACACACATTTTCAGCTACACTTGTAATTAAACCATGATTCTAACTACTACCAATTTAATTATCCAAGTCTTCACATATTTTTTCTCAGACAGAGTTAACTTCTGGTTTTGTTTTTGCTTAAAATTATCACTTCGTATGACTTATGTCCTCTGTTGAGAAGGCAAGGAAAAATGAAGTCAACTCTTTAATACTGCGTAAACTGGCAAAATGAAAGCAAAAAATGACTGCGGATTAACAAATTCAGCCATCTGAGAACCAGTGCAAGTGGCAGGGTCCCAACAGCACCACCAGCTCTGACTGTCCCTGCCCAGACCCCCAGGGCTCCCCCACAGCCCAAGACCCCCAGGTCAACCCCTGGAGCCGTCAGCCCCTGCCCCAGCGATGCTGCAGCAGGGCCAGTCTGCAGGTCCCCACAGCCCTGCTCTGCCAGGTCATGGGCTCCATAGGACAACATTCAGGCCTGGCCTCAGTCTGTCCTCATCGCCAGGGTGCTGCCCAATGCACGGGGCTGGGGCTGTCCTGGTGACCCTGACTGTCCTGCTCCTGGCAGGAAAGTAGGACAGGCCCTGGCTGAATTTTAGCCTCAGAGAATCACACAAAACCATACACCTTCTTCAGCTGTAGTTACAAGCATATACATCTTTACTGTAGGACTGTGTGCTACATCTTCTACCATACATTTGTAGCGTTGTTTCCTGCTTTGCATTTTAAATTATATCTTTCCCCAAATGGTACAGCTGGGTGCGATTCAATTCATTGATTTTAAGCATCTAAACATTGGCTATATGAGTCTAATATATTCATTACACACTTCCGTTTTAATCAATAGAAGGAAATACACAACACACCTTCACAGGGTAATTCCTGCTATCTGAGATAGACCCAGAAAAGGTATCCACTTGTCTCCATCGAATGAGGAGGCTGAGGTGACTAGGTAAGATTCACACAAGTAACTTTTAGACTTTAAAGGTTAGATGAGCTTAATATCACCCAACAGATGTAATTCCCATCATTTCTACATATGTTTAACTTTGAGCATGAAAATTTTCCAATCATATTTAGCTCTGTGCAAACTGAGCATTTGCGTTATGAACACAGTGTAACTTTCATTTTTCACACTTAGAATTTATGTCTGCATCAACACTTGTTAATTCTGAAAAGCAGATACCCTTTTTGTGAGCTCTGAACACAACCATGTAAGAATATCTATCAGTGTCCTTCAAAGGATATCTTTCCACAGCGCTAATTGATAAACTGAGCTTGCAGCTGAAAGATGTTTCAAATACATAAGAATAACCACTTCATGCTTAGAAAATTAATGGATGTGTCTTTTTTTTTCCCAACTGCTCCACATAAAATAATATTTGACTTGAGTACAGATAAGAAAAAAGCTTGATATTAAAAAAAAACCAACTTGAAAGTTTGGAAATGAAGCACTCTAATGGCAGTACTTGCAATAAGCAATGATTATATATATATGTATGTATATATATATATAAAGGCAAGTGTATGCAGGCCTGCCATGTGTGCACAGCAAGGAATGGTGGCAAGGGAAGCCTGGCGCTCAGAAGTGCTTGTTACAGCAGGTATACATCGAAAGCAGAGCCAGCCTCTAGCTCCAGCGGGACACAGCAGCGGGGACTCCATTCGCAAGGCGCCGTTACTGAGCGGGAGCCCAGCCCAGCCTAGTCAGTCCTGCTGAGCAGGCAGGAATGACAGGAAGAACACAGCCCTGCACTGCGTGTGATAACACGGGAAGTGGTAGCAGCGTAGTGA
>NW_010400618.1:45958-75306 GCF_000710305.1 Buceros rhinoceros silvestris | reverse complement strand
GCTAGACTTTCACAGAAAACTTAACGAGATCCCATAATTAAGCGTGCATTTGTTTGTTACGTCATTTTCTCAGTCTCTTTCAACCTCTTCAACTAACTGGAATATTGGTGTAAAATTACAAGTTTCTGATGTCTGTGTCTCTTCCAGTGAAAAGAACTGTCCTGGTTGGTGACAGCATGGTCACTCTTAAGGGAACTGACAATGATTTCAAAGTACAAAATGACTTCACTGTGCTTGTGTTAATTAAATATTTTGATGTTTTCGTTGACCTTTTCTCATTTTTGATGTTATGTGAACATGAACAAAGACAAAACTAAGGGGAGTGTCTGGAATGCATAAATATTTTACTGAGGAGAGAAAATCATATTATGAATATCAGGTATGTAATTTACAGAATCTATTCACATAAGCCTGTCTTTGGAATACGGCTTGTGCTTGTGCATTGTGAAAGATGTTTTCTCGCAGATCCCACAGAATGGTACTATTAAAACCATTTTCATGATTTTTTTTACAACTTTCATGAGCAATACTTTTGTAAACAGGACATTATTGGGTTTTTTTTTCACCATTGTTACCTAGATAATTTTCTAATGTAACCAAACTTAAAGCTTCATTAATTTGTAGACATGCGATGTGCTTACAGATATCTTTCTTTGTATAAGACAGAAAGGTGATAAAACTGTTCTGTGAATAATTTGCCATCTCCAGTCCCAAGCTTTACACCTGCAGGTCTTAAAATGCAGGGGATTCATGTGGACACACAACCTTACCTGGAGGATCAATTATTGCTAATCACCATTAATCACAAAATCACACATCAGAGTTGAAATCCTCTCATGAAATCAGCTTGTAATCACTAGATTTATCTACTGATTTATTATTAACAAAAGGCCTTATTTATTTATTTATCGTCTGAATTCTCAGTGTTGATCATGCATTCAAACTACATTTGCAAACTGAAGTTCTCTGACCCATGTTTTTGCTTCCAATACTTATTTTGATGATATATTATGACTGAGGTAGGTTCAGTCATGGAACATTTTTCCCCAAGAAAGAAAACCAAATTACTTTTTGTTCAACAGATGCACAGTGGAAATTTCCTTGCCTTACCTATAGGTATCAGAACTTCTCTCAGCAAGTATAACTTGTCGTAGCTATAGATCTGTTTCAAAATGCTACGAGCAGCATTCAGCCTCTTGGACACACTAAAACATCTAATGATTTATTTTTTGTAAATATACTGTTGACTGCAGTTAGCAGTGGGGGCGACAGTGGTGGGACAATCCTTTAGTACCCAAATGTGTTGTATTGGCCACTTTACAATGGGTATAAAAAATAACATATCAAGTAAAAATAAAAGAGTAAAGTAAAAAATTATGAGGTTCTTGAATTTAAGCCATTTTGATAACATCAGTTTGCAGATGAAATTTTTCTGTGCAGTAATCTAGATAAATAGATTAAAAAACCCAGATATATGACTGGAAAGAGACATATTGGAGTGTTTCAATAATATAGATCCCTTTGGAAAAAAATATTAAAAGGAGATATTTTCAAAAGCAAGAAATATTGAATTCTGTCCTTTCAAAGTCAACAGGCATGTATTTAGGCTGTAAAGCTTAGCTCTGCAGTGGGGCAATGCTAAACCAGAGAGCACGACAAGCAATACTTGCAT
Source organism: Buceros rhinoceros silvestris (assembly GCF_000710305.1). Taxonomy (NCBI): domain Eukaryota; kingdom Metazoa; phylum Chordata; class Aves; order Bucerotiformes; family Bucerotidae; genus Buceros; species Buceros rhinoceros. The sequence continues at coordinate 73,634 of NW_010400618.1, read as the reverse complement.
GTTGTTTTCATACCCAGAGGTCAATATGATGAAGGTCTTTCCTGCAAGTCTTTAAAAGTGTCTCTAAAATTATGAATGGTGGGGCAGTTCTTTAGCTTAAGCAAACGAGCACAGCACCAAGGAAGGCAATGGTGCTTACACATATCTATACTAACAAAAAAATTGGCTTTGTACACAAAATGTAATACTTTGTTAGAAAGACTGTGTGCCAGTAAAGGACATATTTAAGTGCCCCTTTTTCAAAGCTTGATCTACAATAAGAAATCTAATTGCCTTTTTTTTATCAAACAGTGTTATGTTATTTTTCTTGATTGACTTCTGACAAATGAAGTCAGTAAGAATTATACAGTTTTTTGCTATCAAAAAGGCTGATGAAGATAATATTCAAGAAAGTTTCATGAAAGCTTGATTGTCAGGACACAATACTTGTCATGTTCTGACCAGTTACCAGAGAAGTTAGTTGCCCAGCTGAATAGGTTGCATTTTTGTTTGCATGCACTTATTTTTAAAAATCATCAAAGACAAAAAGGTATTTTTGCTCTCATGAAATACTTGTGCAAAAATTCTGCAGAAGGACTGCAACAGAGCTGGGAAAGGATCACATAAAGTTTGACTACCAGCAGCGATAGGGCATCTCAGATTATAGAAAATTCTGCTGCCCTGGCTTTCTCGTATTGCACACCACTCTGGCCTTCACTAGTCACTGCTGGGGTTTTTTTATGATGCTTTAAAGCAATTTTCTATCTGGGTCTTTCTTTAATCTCTACAGTAGAAAGTACCTGCAGGAATATTGACCTGCCATTTCAGTTTAGAACCTGCTTCCTTGCTTGCTTTTTGCATGTTTGACACCATGTTTACACCAGACTAGAACAAGTACTGCTTAGTAACATCAACATTCAAACTCTGAATTGTGCGGAACTGCACAATGCCAGCACGCCAGTGCTTGTTATTTTTGGTAGTTTTCTGCACGTGCTGCACCACTACGTGACAAAATGTTGAAGGAGCCTGCCAAAGGGGAAGGATTTTCTAAAAAAAATTCAGTATTGCCCAAGAGACTAAGACTTCAGAGGGACCATGCTCTAGTGCAAATATTTGACTAATAGTCTGTACCACCTGGTTGCTTGATATTCCAGTTTAAATTATAAATTCACCCATGCAATTCTCAGTAAAGACAGTGAATACTAAACTCATGCAACAAAATAAAATCCGTGCTGTCTGTCTAATGAGAAATAGAACTGCACCAAATTAAAGTAAATATTACAGAAACAACATCCTTACTTTTTTTTTAATGCTTTTTAATTACAGAAGTTACTCCTACATTTTCTTCGTAACATCAAAGAGTCAGAAAATCAGCAAGTCTAAGGCTCCTAACATAACCAGGTGATAATTTTTAAAAAAAAAAATTTTTATACAACAGAGCAGCTCTGAACTTCTTTTGGAAGACTCAAAACCTTCTGCCCTATAAACCTGGGTAGTGAAAATCTCATTGCAGGGATCTGAGCTGAAAGGAACTCTTCACTCTCAGTATAGTAGGTTTGTAGCTCTATCAGCTCAATTCATGAAAGGTTTTCTCATCTTTTATTCAAAAAGTAGTTGAAATCTCTAAAGCAAACTCTGTTCTCTCAAATTCCCACCTTCATGCTGGCACGGGCCTTTGATGATGATCAGTACCTTTCAGAAGGCAAGTGAGAGTTCAGGAGCTTTCAGCATGTGATGAAGACTTTGAAAGAGACAAGGTTGTCTTCTCAGGGAAAATCCAACTATCCCTAAATAAAAGTCAACAGACGGCAAAAATAACTATAGAATAATTTCATTTGCCACTTACTGAAGAGCAAGTCTTTAAAAGACTGTCTTTTCTAAATGCCAGATTTCAGCAGGTGCGGTATAGAAGATGCTAACAGGTTTCTAAGCTGAAGTTAAACCACTGTTCACTCAGCCATTTTCGAGCCCATGGCTTGATAACAGAAGCGTATTGTAAAACCCAAGTGCTGAGAATCAGATTTGGAGAGTAAATATATCTTCTTTTTCCTCTTGAAAGTTGAATTAATGAAACCGTCCTTCTATAATTTTGGGAATGACAGAAAGAACATTTTCAGTACCTCATGTTGCAATAAATTTCCATCTCACTTGTATTTTACCAAGTAAGGTATTACACAGACTATGCAATGTAGAATAAGACACTGCACCATCAAGAAAGTTGTGGCTAGGTGCCAGAGAACAAACACAACATTCCATCTCTTTAATTACTAAACTAGTGTTTGAGAATATTAAAATGTGATTGTTAGAAGTTATTTTCTGTCCACGGTACAGAAAAATCAATACACCTAGCTCAAAGAAAGCATCTGACAGAAAACCCAAGACGCACACATATAGGTCTCACTCGCTTACTCACACATGCATAAGCATGCACAAAATTACTATTGGAGAAAGGAAAGGGCAAACAATATTCAGTGACCCAGAAAGAGCTATGCTTTTCTTTCTACTTTTGCTTCTCTTTTTTCCCCGGGATATGACGTCATTCTGTATAAACAATATCTAAAAAAATGCCATTTCTTTAATCTGTGCAGCATTTATATGACTTCAGCATGAGCCTTTCACTGAGAGCTTAGACAAATATTTAAATTGCTACATAAATGACTCAGACTACAAGGCAAGCCCAGGCTACTCTAAAAATAAATGTTCATGGACAATAAGCCCATCCAACCAAAAAAGAATTTTAAAAAGCCATGGAATATATTATGTCTCACAGAACAGTACAGACATATCTAAATGAATGGCTATAATTTTCTCTTCTTCACAGGAATTTCATGAAAGAAAATCATTTCCAGAACATTAAAGAATGAACCAATTGTCTACAAGTGACCTGCACTCCCGTAATGGAGTTCAAATCTTAATTGTTACCTAATTCTATTATTTTTCTTCCTCCTTCACAGCAGCAATATATGTATGCATATTTTATTGCTCTCTGTGAGGGAACATGGCAAAGTTCCCCTTGTGAAATGAGGACAGTTTTGCATTTCACCTTAATCAGATCAAATTAGGGCAGGTGGTAACCCTGCAGGCAACATAATTATGAAAAATGCATGTGTTCTATACAAAATGTCCTTCCAGTCTTGAGGTCTAATAGGACATCATAGTACAATCTTTTTACATTTACTGGCAGCTCAGAACACAGAAGCACACAGAGGGGGCGACTACATACGGCTCTCATTTTTTGACAGTGCAAATCCAGGCAAATAATACATATGTTCCTCAGTATTTACTCTAACATAAGAGGCAGAGTATTCCTGGGAGAGTAAAAGCTGGTGTGGGCTGAAAACAAAAGTTAAATAGAAAAGAAAAGAAATTAAGTCACTCTCTAGTCAGTCTAATTCTAAGAACATTGTGTGAGACAGGCTAATCCTGCATTACAAACAGTGATTCGTGTTTCTACTATAAAAAAACCTGACAGGCAGGCATAAATACAAGAGATCATGCTGTCTGTTCATCTAGCAGAAAAGAACTGGAACGACCTGAGAGGTTCCCCAAAGATAGAGAGTTAAGGATTTTTCTCTTTTTTTGTTGATATACTGGCTGTATTCGTGAACAGACCACTGATGATGAATAGCTGGCAAAACGCATTTGAAATAAGATGAAAACTTAACGCAAAATTCTAGTTTACATTAAAGGGATAATACAGCCAGGTTCATTTAGAATATTACTCCTCTGAAGACACCCCAAGCACTACAATAACAAATGTTACATCAAAGATGCAGACAGCAACAAATGCAATATGAGCCTCTGCAAGGCCATTTTTCAGTATGTCAGAATTATAATATCACTCCATGGAAACAAATTAAGCAGCACAAGCTCGGCTGTTGGGATCACTTTATTAGCAATGCAGTGTTTTCTCATAAAGAATGCTTTGCTTTGGATCTGTCAATGAACATCAAAGATGGCCTATCTGTTTTTATGGTGCACAACTTATTATTTGCCTATAAAATAAAAAATCCCCACTTTAACATCTATCTCTCTTTCTGCAACACTTCAAAAATAATATTGAGGATAGCAAACAATTCCTGATCATTTTTACTGTACAGCTGAAGTCCAGTCCAGTATGTGAGGTTTTTTTAAGCAAAAGGGATAAACATTTTTATCAGGAGTCATAAAACTAGTACACTAGTACTAATAAACGAATACTGAATGATTTCTACCTGCTGGAGGAATATCTATTTTTAAATACCCAGGTATTTCTGCAAAATATTGAAAAATATTCTGCACTGTTTTGTTGTCATGCTGATAGACAAATTGGCTTAATTTAGTCCCTTGTGCATAAAAGAGAAAGCACAATGCTTTCTAGGAGGATAGGCCCTTTTAATAGGTCAGAGAAGGATGCTGTGTTTCTACCATGGTCATCAGTTTCCAAGGCTGTTACAATTCACCCCAGCCTCAGTGGCTGCACTGGACTAGGAACGCAGGGGAAAACGGATATGCTTTACTACGTACAGGGCAGGAGAGAACCCCCCACAGCTCAGCATTATGCCATCAGACTCATCGCTATGCTGAAGTGAATTAGTGCAAGCAATTTCATGAGATTATGTTAGCAATTTAGTATAGAACAGCTGCCACACAGCACTAGAGGATACTCCTTCTGGTCTTTACTTACATGGCCACAAATAACTTTTGAGTTAATCCAGAGCAACAACATACACCTTTTATCTTACCACCTCACAAAGAGATACGCTATGCCTTGTAATTAGTTGGTCTTGTCTAATTCTTTTTTAAACTCTCAATAATTCAATTATCAGAAGTTCAATATATCTTCATTAAATCAGACACTCTACATGACACTTCTTCTAATATTTGAATTACTTCCTGTTTCTAGAGCATGCACCCTTTTCCCCTCAGCAACACTTTCTTCTGTGTTTCTAAGCTGTGAAAACTCCAACCTTACCAACTGCATATATGAAAGGCCACAGGGTTTACAGTCCAACTGCAGAGGGTTTGGGGTGATGCATGTGGTTTCCCACCCCACTGTCCCCCACCTTAGGTATGGGTATTGCTGAATCAATCGGGGAAAGAAAAAAGTCTTTTTGAAAATGTATTCCTAGTGTGATCCTAGAGTTACATAGCTTGGCACTATAAATGCTGAGGCAGACACTAGAAATCAGGACTGGAACATCTCTGACCTTGATGCTAACACTTAAGCAGGCTGACAGGCCAAGTCAGAACTGGTGTCTCCCAGGAATCCCATCTCCCTCCCACACACACAGTCTCCCCCTTGTCCAGCAACAGAGAAACGGAGCTCAGTCATGACTGTCCTCTAGTTTTCCTTTCCTCTTGCAAAATGGAAAGTCAACTAGCCACAAGGTTCAGCTTTTTTTTTTCTCATGTCATTAAAATCCTCACTTGACTTTGCTTCATTTCAGTAGATCACTGAGTTGCAGCTGTAAAAATTCACCACACTAGGTCTCACCGTGTGTACACTTACCATTTGACACCATGTTAACTTTTTTCTGTAGAGTACTTCTGAGCACTCATTTATATGTTAAGTACTGAACTCTGTATCACATTTGCCTTTCAATATTACACTGCTTGCTATGTATTTTCCACTTCTGTCTGTTATGTCATGGATCAAAAATTCATTCCTCCCTCTTCTGTCTGGCTCCAGAACACCATCATGCATGAAATTTCAGAGACACCTTTTTTCCTCACTGAGAATTATTGAATATAGAGCTATAAAAGCATACATAAAAGCTAAAAGCCCTTAGAATTATTTGGAGAGGAAACAAAACATTCCTTAAGCATCAAATCAGTTGGAAATTCTTCATACTGCTGTTCTCTACCAGTTCCTGCAGGATTTGCTTTCTGTTGTAGCTTAGTTCCTGTCTGCTTCAGGAAAAAGATTGTCTGTTATGATAAACGATTCTGTATGGCAGGATTTAGAGTCAGGCTACAGAAAACTATATCTAATGAGATTATCAGATTTTTTTTTTTTTTAAGGATCAATAGTTTATTTATAAGCAAGGGACTCAAAGGTTAATTTCCAGTGCTTTACTCACCAAGCTATCCAGCACTCAAATGACTTGCAGGAGACATGCAATCAGACCTGGATAATCCACATCGGCTTGTTTAAAAAAATTGTCAGATTAACAAATCAATGATACTTACACACTACAAAATTGGTTTCCACTTAAAAGCTGACTGGATTTACACAGTTTACATGCAGCATAAATCCTGGTTTCATGTAATTTATCAGGGATTCTGGGCAAAGTGATTCTCCCCTCTCTTGTCAATTTACAAGACACAAACTGGCCAGCAGAAATCCTATTGCAGTTTGATGGATGTCTATTGAGGGAAGTGGGGGAGGAGGAAAAAAAGAGCAAAGCAGGATTTTTGATGTGTGGCTACAGATTGCTGTCACTGATCATTCTCCTATTACTGCTTTCACAGCTAACTGTGACTTCCCATTTAGAGAGCTTTTCAGTGCTTTACTGGTTACGCCAAGAAATATTCCTTGCCTTACTTGTGTCACGTTGATGCTATATTCATGCAACAATCCATCGAGGGTGTTGCATGAATATAGCATCAATGGGTGCTACCTTCATGTGCTTTTCCCCTCATTTCCAGATTTTAATTCTGCTCACACATGTTGCAGTCATTATAAAAGAGTCAACAGCGTGGCATTGAATGCAAAAGTTAACTTTGATGCAACAAATTCGTTGGTATGTATATGCACTTCTTTTCCTCTCTCTCTTTCCCCTTTCTTTCTGTATATTTATTGTTCCATTTTGAAGGCTGTGGAGCATTATGTAGTTTTATTTTTATTTTTTGTTACTTTTGGAATTTGATAAAGAGTGGGTTGTAGGAACACAGCACACTTGAGATCATTAGGACTATATCCTCCTTCACCAGGACAATAGCAAATCAAGGCAGCAAACATCTGAAAGGCGCAGTGTTAGGGTTTTTTTTTTTTTTGTGTGTGCAATGGTCACTGAATTAGAAGAGCTGTGATACAAAACTGATTCAGGTGACAGGTACTTAATCAATCGAATCTCCAACAACTCTAATAAAAGTTTCCTAATTTCTTTCTGTACCTGGAAAATATGATCTGAAGAGAAACACAATATCTGCAATAAAAAAATACACCACAATGTCAGTTTGCATTTTTTCAGTCTTGTATCTACAGATCCAACTGAACTGAAGGTTAATGCTAACATTTAAAGACAGACTGTGCATAATCTAAGAGGACGTGCAGCATTTTTATGTTTCAGGCTAATGCTTTGTGTCTTTGTTGTTCAGAAGAGTCTCATGTAGGAAAGTAAGCTAATGTCAATAACTATCTCAATATTAAATAGACAAATAAATAAATAGAGACAAAGAAAAACATGACAGAAGCGGCTGAAATAAGTGGGATGTACACAGTACAGTAAACAATTCTGCCGAGCACCATTCTAATTTGTCCCAATCTACCACAACCAATTACTGCTGCCTCAGAGACTCCTTGTCTTAGATTTTCCAAGCCACCTAGACTCTATTTCTTGATAAAAGACACAGCAGTATTTCAGAAAATTGCACATTAAATAATGAATAAACTGCACATTAGATAAAGAAGAAACCCAGTGTTAGAAATAATTGCTTGCATTTTTTTTTGCCAGCTGAATCAGTCCTCCATCAAAATAGTTGAAAAGCTAACTACCTTTAAAGTCAGGTCTCAGTAATCCATCTGTGTTGGCCCCTAAATAATAGGCTTGACAATATTGCAGAACCATTGCTCTTAGCACTACTGACTGCTAGAAAAAGCTGGGAAAATAATCTTTGAGAGGTCAGCAAGAACAAAAAAGGTCTGCATTGAATTGTGCTCTCCACAGCACTGTCTGGACATAACACACACTTGTTACACAGACGCAGCACCTAGGTCTACAATACACAAAAGGTAGAAAGGCAGCTCTGCTTCTTCCTCCTTCTGGGAAAGTAAAGGTATCTTTGGTTTGGGAGAAGCTGGAGCTGCCAGTAAGCACTACTGATAAATATGCTGAACCTAACAGAAAATCTACCTCTCTCTCTCAGTATCCTGGCTCAGACTTGTAACAGATGCTATGAGAAACGCATGAGAAACCAGAAAAGAATTAAATATTTCTGTATACCATCCTTATCTGCAGACTACAGTTTAGGGAGATTCTGTGACAGGATGCAACCAGATCACCTTCTTTCCTCACCACTCTTGGGAATTCTCCATTAATGTGTCTAGTCACTTTGGGAACCCTGAATATTTTTGGTCTCTACAATGTCCTTAAGCAATAACTTCCACAATTTTAATTTGCAGTCAGTAAGCTTTCTCTGTTTGCTTTATACCTGCTACTCATAGTTCTATTGCTACCTCCAGTTCTCACATAATAAGAGGAGGAAAATCCCTTTTAATCTTTTCCATTCCTCTTATGATTTTAGAAAACTCTGTCACAACTTGATTCACATGTCTCTTGTCAGAACAGAACATCTTGTCAGAACAGTCTCATCACATACAAACTGTTCCATACCTCTAGCTGTCTTTTCTGCCCTATGTTTAAATGATAGTTAGCACTTTCTATTTCAGATGCAATAACCGAACCTGCACTTTGTATACGCAGAGCAGCGTGCACTCTCAATTTATCACAGAGAAATAACATTTTGTCCTTCCTAACAGTTCCTCAGATCTTAATTGCCCTTTTGACTTCCACTTAGTGTTAAGATGATATTTGCAGTGAAGCATCCAAACAGGATGAGGCAGCAGATGAGAGACCAGTGCCACCGTGCCTGCTTTTGCCCTTGGACACTCCAAATGATGCCACTCCTGCTTCTTATGAAGCCTTACTGGAAAGCACGTTCAAAAATACTAGCAGTGTCATGCTGACAGTCAGCTCTGTGAACTGAATCAGTTGCTACTCCATCCTTTCACCTGAACAATGCTGTAGCAGCACTGCAGCCAGCTGTGGGCCATGGCCATGTACTCCATTAACCTGACTTGCCTTCCTGTCTGCCCCTCATTTTTGCCCCAGCACTGGGACTTCCCCAGTGATCACAGTGCTATGATCACTGACCCTACACAGCATGTCCCATTGCCATGCAGCAATGTCACGGCATGGCACGACTGGCCTCACAGCTGCCCCAGCATCAGTCTGCTTTGTCATGTGCTGCCAGGTAGTCACTCTACAAGACTGCAGAATGACTTACCTAGTCTCTAAGGACTTAAGGATGTGGTAGATAAGCTGTGGTGTGAGGTATGAGGGAAGAAACTAAAACAGATAAAAATCCGATAATCCCAAGCCAACACATGAAAAGGAACAACTAGAAGCTTTTATCTGAAAGTTAAAACTGAAGAACAAAAGATCAGGACAGCAAACAAATAGCAAGAACCTTTGCAAGAGAAAACTATCATCAGCCTCCCCCTTTTCATCTTCTGAAGGACAAATGTTTCTCAAAGAGCAGTATATTTACTCTGTAATAAGTAGCCTTGTAATTTTCACTTTAAAGATCATGCAATAATAAGAAAATTAAAAGGATCATTTTATTTTCTGACAGATGAAATGGCACGGGATTGGAAAATCATAACTAGACAATGACTGATGTTCAGCGGAATTTCTCTACTGTCCCCAAATGATGTTATTAAGCAATGTAAGAAAAGTGTAGGATAATTAACCCTTAATTACACAAGATTTGCAAAGGCACTGTATTCTGATGTATATTGTAAATTATTATCATCGGCTTCTTTTTATCAAAGCAAAGAGAAATGGAAACAGAAAGCACTTTTGCATACGTGTCTTATAGGCTTGAATTTGAAAACTATGAAGAATGATTTCTCTAAAGCCTAGATGTGAAACCCTGGAGTTTCATAAAGACTACAAGGTTCCTCACAACCTGACCTGTGCGCACAGCATGCTGGAGCACTCGCTGTTTATGTAGAGCCTGTACTGAACTCACGCAGAAAATTCCTGAGGATGAGATAATCTGTGTGGCGTCCCCAGTTTTCTTGTCTGTGCTAGGGGAAACAAGGACCTCAAACCTAGATAGCATCTGACCCAAAATAAATAGAAAATGAAATCTGTTTGTACTTTAAGCTTTCACCTGCAGGTCTCTCTACAGGGTTGGTTTTTTTTTCATCTCTGGTAGCTTTTCTGTTTGAAAACCCTGCTTACGTAAAGTATGCTGCATCGAGCTGTGCAAAGGTGATATAACATTTATTTTTATTTATATTACTGTTGACTTGAAAGCATCTCGTGCTAATAATCCCACTGTGCTAAATAGTGGGTGAACATGTCAGAGTAAAAAAATGATATAGTCATTTGTAATTCTACCAGAGGATGCCATGTGCAAAGGTGATGCAGAATCTATGGCAGATTCCCCAAGGGAGGGGGCTGAAGCAGCTCATTCTTCTGTGCTATGGATATAATAGCCAATTTAAAACTGCGATTTTAATTATGTCTCTCAAAATCATAAGCTGTGAATTTGGCCTCACTTAGTGATCTTACATAGAAAAATATTACACTGCCAAAGATAATTCTTCAGCTACCCTTTACAAACAGAAAACCATAAATCCCATATCTTGAATTTACAAAACGTAAACCAACTATCTGTAGCAGCCTCAAATGTACGTTTGGTATGAAAAGGCAATGCTGCCCTGCAATTGCCTTGGGAACTTCCACTGAAGGCAATGACAATTGAAAGTTATGACATCTGGCTCTGAATCCTCACTTTATGACTTCATAAAGAAAGAACAGTCATAGCTGCATGACAAAACATTGGTTTCGTGTTTTCTGACTTTTCTCTCAAAGTCTTAACAATATTTAAATTTTGCTCACTTCGCACTGTTGTATGTATTATACAAGATCTGCCTCCCACAAAATCTTTTCTGGAATATGTTAATGCACATTTTACTCAGTATACTTAAGTCTTTTCTTTTTGCAGACATTACAGCCCTTTGCATAAAGGCACTCTTACGCAGGATTTAAAAGAAAAAAAATAATATGTGCCCAAAAGACCAGAACAGTTAGCAATTTCAGTGTGCTAGGCAGAGCTTGTTCCTTTGTCCTTTTCTTTAATTAGCCTGGCTTATTTACCTGGCTTGCTGGGAAAGACATTATTAGAGCCCACCTGTTACTGGCTCTGAAGCCTGCTCGAAACGCCAGAGGATGCCACTTAAGTAACAGCTCTCATATAATTCTACTGCTTTAGCAACTATTTTAGAAACAAACTTTAGAGCCTGGAGTAGGTCTATTTTTAAAGTAAATTTTGCTAACAAATTGCTTCATTGGCAGGATGCAATCTGCAGTTTATTCAGTCTGTAATATTCTCATGTGATAGTTAGGATGAGTCTGAGTTCAGTGCTCAGAAATGAACTCTCTCCATTTTGAAGGAAGTAGGCCTTAGCCGGACAGGAGGATAAATCAAAAAAGCACCAGCCTAAATAATTTGTAGCTAGTGAAAAAGAAGAGCAAATGGGAATAGTTTCACTAGGAAATTTGAAGGTGGGTGCACAAAAGAGGAGACAGGGATTGCAGCATACAGAAAAAATATGGAAAACTGAAGACGCTCAGCACTAGCAAAGCTATTTTTCACGTCAGATGTTCTTTAAACTGCATGTTCTCAGGGCCAGACCCATTAGCACACTGACCATAATGCCTCAGCCCAGGCACTGGACTACGTTTGCAGGACTGCAGCCTATATTTTCCTGACAAATGAGGCCAGGAAAAGGATGGGTTGCACTGAGGGAGCTGTCAGCTACTGCCATCTCACTGATACACAGAGAGGTGCAGAACAATGGGGCTATGGTGAGACACATCTGTAATCAGAGAGACCTCATTGAGATGGTAACAACATCTGTGGGGGATGTCCAAAGACAGAAGAGCTAAATGCACATCTCCCAGGAGAACATGGCCCCTCTGCTCATCACTTTATATGCAGAGTGTTCTGCTACCTAGCAGGAACAGATCTGTGGAAGGAACTAGTAACACAAAAATTTAACTGAGAATTGGCATCAAGCATGAGAATGAAAAAAGGAGCCCCCTGTCAAATATGCTAGACACACTGGTTGATGTTCTGCTTCTCAGAAGCATGAAGACACCGAAAAATTGCTAGAGCTCATACAAACGAGCTCTATCTTTGTCCATGTTAACCTGCATGGACATGCAAAATGTTCTTGGGAAGATCAAAAGGGGCTGAAGTCTCTGTGAGCTGATGTTAAGATATGGCAGTTCAAGGGCTATTCCCATCAGTCCTTTTGGAGAAGTGTTAAAGACCATATAAAGACAGATGTGACCTAGAGGTAAGTACAGATAGCATTGACAAGAAGATAATTAGTTTTCTCAACCATGGAATGGTGTTCCATGAATGCAACTTTCCAAACTTCATCTCAGGGTGAAGTAAACACAAAGAAGTGGGTGAAGCAAACACCACTTCTTGAAGTTTCCTTTGAGAACACAGGGAAAACAGGTTTGCCTGAGTAAAACCAGAGAAAAATGTCTTCAAGTCCTTGACTTATAAGAAATAATAACGGATTTAAATAGCTGGATTGACAGTACGCTTGATGTTGACAAGATCTTTGCCCCTAAGAATAATTTTGGGCGAACCTATCACTCAAGATCCTCTGTGAAATCCAACTGACAGTGATAGCTGCAGGGTCTGTGTTCAGTGTTTTTTATTTCTCCATATTTCACGTGCAATTTTCCCGACAGTGACATACATTAACATTTGTACTTTGCACGATGTAGAAGAAGTTAGCAGGAATCTGAATGAAGAGAAACAACATGGATATTAAGAGGTACAGTCCTTGCCCCTTCCATCCCTAACTTTAGAGCCTAGCAGAGTCTAACCCAGCTTATGGCACAATTCATACCAGCTTAAGGAGTATTTTTTGCCAGCTGCCCTATTTTAAAGATGTTTTGTTATTGAGAGACTGCTATGTCGCGAAAGTCGGGGCGGTCGAAGCAACATACACTTTAGTTGTTCAAAACAAGAGGCTGCTCTCAAGAAGGCCTTTATTCTGAGAAAATAATCTGTTTATATACACACTCTAGTCCATGTGTCATCCTCTGATTGGTTACAAGTTTCCTCTCCTGCCCAGAGACCCACTGACCGTCCAATTAACCATTGACCCTGCCTTTCTGCTCCCCCAGGTAACACACCTCCTGTCCATGCGGACAGCTCGTGGCTCCCTCATGGTCAGCCGTGCCCCTATGCTTTGTTTACCTGTGGCTGTACTTTTCCATACCTTTTAAGGGTCTGGCTTTCAGCGCCTGCAACCCCAGCTACACTGCTAAGCTCGTGTTGTGGTTTAACCCCAATCAGCAGCTAAGCACCATGCAGCCACTTTCTCACTCCTCCCCACCACACAGGTGGGATGAGGAGGAGAATTGAAAACTTGTTGGAATATTGCTTTGGCCACTTTGGGTCAGCTGCCCTGGATGTGTCCCCTCCCAACATCTTGTGCCCCTCCAGCCTTGTTGCTGGAAGGGCAAGAGAAGCAGAAAAATCCTTGACTTTTAGTATAAACACTACTTAGCAACAATTAAAAACATCACTGTGTTATCAACATTATTCTTATACTAAATCCAAAACACACCACTACACCAGCTGCTAGGAAGAAAATAAACTATATCCCAGCTGAAACCAGGACTGTATACTTTAAACAGATGCTCCTTTTCTACTCGTCCCTCTCTCAGTACTCTAATGGCACTTCCATAGTCCTGTGCCACCAGTCAGGAAGGGAAATCTCAGGTGACTACTGGATGTCACCTCAATTTTGCAGATTGATAAGGGATGTGCTATATATAAAAAAAACCCCAAACATTGTTTTTGTAGAAAAAGGTAGATGAAGATAATGTAAGCAATATTGTATTTATCCTTCTTTTCTCTGTACAAAGCATGCAAGTTTACCCGTCACTGAGAAAACCACTTCTTCAGTCTCTCTACAAAAGGATGTGCAAACATTTCATAGGCCTAAATTCCCTTTCATGTGTATCATATATGACTTTTTAGTGGATTCATATTTGTATCGGCATAAGGCAATACATTAATAAACATATCTTCTAAAAGGAAACACTTTTGAAAGGGCACATCACTGACCTAGTGGTCAATCAGCAATGATAAACTTATTATTAATGGGTTTAAAATACATGTATGATATGAAAGCACATACAATGAAAAGAAAATTGAAGGTTCATCCCCCAAAGAAGTAATAAAACCAGCTATCAATATATAGCAGTACTCCAAGACTCCAACGAAGTAAACCCTAGCCCTTGCATCTAGAAGCCTTCTTCTAACAAATCCACACCATATACGTGTAAAAAAGTCCAGGGGCTGAGGTTGCCTCGCAAGAGTTCTGAACAGAAATAAATCAGAACTTTGCCTTATGTGAACTGGGATTTGATATGACCTTCATGCTGCAGACCTGTCAAGCTGTAGCAATGATGAATGCAATCAGACAGCTATTAGACACCGTTCTAATTTAGACACAGCAAAACCTATTGAGTTATGTCAAATGAAACAAAAAGCAGGACTGGAGTGTGAAAGGGCTTTAGTTCCCTTTAGGTAAAATTCAAAGGACTTTGTAACATCAAGGCCTTGCCGAGCTGGGCATGAAGGCCTTGGAAGTGATGAGGCAACATAATTGACTGAATATGGCAGAATCCTGTCACACTCCTCAGAGGAAACTTAAAATTTCTACAGGAATGATGTGGTTTTGCAAAGTTTTGAGCAAGACAGTTAAAATAATTTTGAAAGTTTACCTTTCTTTTGCTCCTTTGTCAAAAATACCTAGAGGATTGATTCTTAAGCAAGAAACATGTGAAGGAAAGCATAATTTATTTCAGTACTGTCTTATCGTCTTAGTCAAGACCAAATCTATAAAGAACACTGGAACAATTTTATGTGCATCAATATCTACAGAAGCAGAAGGACCGAAAACCTCCCCGCTGAACTTAAACTATTTTCAGGATTTTAAGACATGGCTGAAAATGCTCCTCAAGCCCCTCCAAACCCATATGTGGAAAAGTTCAGGATATAGCCAAGTGTGAAATATCTAAAATACTTTAAAAGACTACAAAGCTGTTATTGGAACTGTGTTTTCAGCAAAACACTGGCTCAGAAACATTCCGTTTCTGTCCTTTACCCTCTGAATTTACAAGAAAATAGAGGATGTTGTAAGATGGAAAGCCAATTTCTGCTGATCAGATTTTCAGCCTGTTCCAGATTGGAAGAAGTCTCCAGGAGAGTTCAGGTCTAACAGAGGGATTAAATGGAGGTTGATAATAAATGTAGTAATAAATTCTGCTTGGGACTTAAGAGTGATTGTATTGCTTCAGATGTGGATGAGGCCCTCTATGGACTGATAGAGGCAGCCTCACTTTCACAAGCCCTGGTCCTCACAGGACACTTTAACCACCTCAATATCTGCTGGAGGGAAATACTGCAGGGTATATGCAATCCAAGAGGTTCAGAAGGTTCCTGTAATGCGTGATGATAATGTCCTTCTCCAAGTGATAGAGGAGTCAATGAGGAGAGGTGTTATGCTGGACCTTGTTCTTAGCAACCAGGAGGAGCTGGTGGGGAATGTGAAGCTCAAAGGCAGCCTTGACTGCAGTGACCATGAAATAGTGGATTTCAAGATCCTTAGGGCAACAAGGAGGGTGCACAGTAAGCTCACTATCCTGGACTTAAGGAGATCAAACTTTGGCCTCTTCAGGGACCTGCTTGGCAGGTACCAAGGGATAAATCCTTGCAGGGAAGAGGGGCCCCAAAAAGCTGGTTAATATTCAAGGATCACCTCCTCTAAGCTCAGGAGCGATGCATCCTGACAAAGAGGAAGTCAGACAAACACACTGGGAGGCCTGCATGGATGAATAGCTAGATTCTGGACAAACTCAAACACAAAAAGAAAGCCTGCAGAGGGTGGAAGAAAGGACAAGTAATCTGGGAGGAATACAGAGAAATCGTCTGAGCAGCCAGATATAAGGTTAGGAAAACCAAAGCTCTGATAGAATTAAATCTCCCAGGGATATCAAGGGCAACAAGAAAAAATTCTATAGGTATGTCAGGGAGAAAAAGAAGACTTGGGAAAATGTGGGCCCTCTCTGGAAGGAAATAGGAGACCTGGTTATTTGGGATACGGAGAAGGCTGAGGTACTTAGCAACCTTTTTTGCCTCAGTCTTCACCAGCCACACCGCAGAAGTTGCAGAAGGCAAAGGCTGGGACAGGCAGAATAAAGAACCACCCACTGTAGGAGATCAGTTTCAAGACCATATAAGGAACCTGAAGATGCACAACCCCATGGGACCTGATGAGATGCATCTGAAGGTCCTGAGGGAACTGGCAGATGAAGTGGCTAAGCCAGTATCCATCATATTTGAGAAGCTGTGGCAGTCTGGTGAAGTTCCCACTGACTGCAAAGGGGGAAACAGTAGCCCCAATTTTAAAAAGGGAAAAAAGGAAGACCTGGAGAACTACAGGCCAGTCAGTCTCACCTCTGAGACTGGCAAGATCATGGAGCAGATCCTCCTGGAAACTATGCTAAGGCACATGTAAAATAAGGACATGACTGGTGACAGCCAACATGGCTTCACTAGGAGCAAGTTGTGCCTGACAAATTTGGTGGCCTTCTACGATGGGATTACAGCATTGGCGGATCCTTAAGGGAAGATCAACTGACATCATCTGTTTGGACTTGTGCAAAGCATTTGACACTATCCCACATGACATCCTTGTCTCTAAATTGTACAAACATGGATTTAACAGATGGACCCTTCATTGGGTGAGGAACTGACCGGTAGTCACACTCAAAGAGTTGCAGTCAATGGCTCACTATATGAATTGGACTTGTGCAAAGCATTTGACACTATCCCACATGACATCCTTGTCTCTAAATTGTACAAACATGGATTTAACAGATGGACCCTTCATTGGGTGAGGAACTGACCGGTAGTCACACTCAAAGAGTTGCAGTCAATGGCTCAATATCTGAGTGGAGACCAGTGATGAGTGGCATTCCTCAGGGGTTGGTATTTGGAATGGCACTGTTTAACATCTTTGTCAGTGACACAGACAGTGGGATCAAGTGCATGGTCAGCAAATTTCCCAATGACACCAAGCTGTGTGGTGTGGTCAATATGCTGGAAGGAAGTGATACAATCCAGAAGGACGAGGACAAGCTGAAGAAGTGGGCCCATATGAATCCCATGAGGTTCAACAAGGCCAAGTGCAAGGCCCTGCACATGGGAATTCCATGTATAAATATAAGCGGGGTG
The DNA here is from genome assembly GCF_000710305.1 of Buceros rhinoceros silvestris. Taxonomy (NCBI): domain Eukaryota; kingdom Metazoa; phylum Chordata; class Aves; order Bucerotiformes; family Bucerotidae; genus Buceros; species Buceros rhinoceros. Next base: position 56,381 of record NW_010400618.1, on the reverse strand, counting down.
ATGAGTGGATTTAGAGCAGCAGTGTGCAGAAGGACTTGGGGGTGCTGGTAATGAAAAATGGAATATGAACCAACAATGTGCTCTCACAGACCAGAAAGCAAATTGCATCCTGGGATGCATCAAAAGAGACAAAACCAGGAGGCTGGTCAAGGGAGGTGACTCTCCCCCTCTACTCCTCTCTCATGAGACCCCACCTGGAATATTATGTCTTGAGCCTCCAGCACAAGAAGGACATGGACCTGCTTGAGCAGGTCCAGAAGAGGGTCATAAAGATGATCAGGGGGCTGAAACTCATTCCTTGTGAGGTCATGCTGAGAGAGTTGGGATTGTTCAGCCTGGAGAAGAGAAGGGTTTGGAGAGATCTTATAGCAGACTTCCAGCACTTAAAGGGGCCCTACAGGAAAGATAGGGACAATCTCTTTATCGGGGAGTGTAGTGATAGGATGAGGGGTAATGATTTGAAATTGAAAGAGGGTAGATTTAGGTTAAATATTAGGAAGAAATTCCTAACTGTGGGAGTGGTGAGACACTGGAACAGTTTCCCAAAGAGGCTGTGGATGTCCCCTCCCTGGAAATGTTCAAAGCCAGGTTGGATGGGGCTTTGAGCAACCTAATATAGTGGAAGGTGTCCCTGACCAAGGCAAGGAGTTGGAACTATGTGATCTTTAAGGACACTTCCAACACAAACAATGCTATGATTCTGATTCTATGAAATGTCTTCTGGGATCACCATGAAACCTGTACTGTCCTTGCCCTATGCGATGACAGTCTAACCATTAGGATGGAATAAACAGCATGATGTCAAACGCCCAGATGAAGATCTGACAACCTTTAAGATTCTGAAAGATCAGAAATGGGGGAAACAGGAGTTGTAATCCTGTGAGGGTTACTTTCTGCTGGTTATGACAGTTCATTGGAGTGTGTAGTAGGGCTGCACTGAGCTGATATAGCAGGTAGGTGCACTCCTGCAAATCAGTTGGGAACATTCAGCCCTTCAAAGACAGCAGGTAGTCTAAACCAGGATGAATCAGACTTCGTGGAGGAGAGACAGCATTGTGAGCAGACAGACAATCTTTTTAATTTGCCCTTGAAACTTCCTGAATGCTCTTTGCAATGTTTGCTAAACATTGTTGAAATAGCCAGAGTCCAGGCTTGAATATGGGAAGAGTGAGAACCTGGACACAAAAGTTTCCTTGCTTTTCTCAGAAATTATGCATCAACAAAGGACTAATCTTCCCAAGGAAAAGTCTACTCAAGAAAGCTATAGCATGTCTAACTATCTGTTGATCCTAAATCAATATTTTCAGGACTACTTACATAGGTAATTTTGCTGGGCCAAAAAAGCCCCAAACAAAACCTCTGGAAGTGAATGGGTGTATTTAGGACACATTCCAGGAGATCAAGAAACACAAACTGCTTTTCAGCTGTGAAATGGGCTCAGGTCCTCTTGTAGCAAACTAGGGGATGCTCTGGCTACTTCATGTCTTCTGTCTTAGACAAATACAGTGATAATTTATATAGTTAAACTGTCAGAATGGTCCCTGGTGTAATTCCGGCCCTTGCACTGTCCCCGAAAATACCTGAGAAGTCTTCCAGAGAAATGACATTTCGACTGACATTTCCCAGTCTTTCTGCATACAGGTGCCATGGTTTGAAGGCTAGAAGACCCTAGGATAGTCACAGGCTGCTTTTATGCCTGGTATCCTTCATGTGCCTGGGTACCTTCCTTTTCAATTTTACTTCACTGCTCTAGATACCAAGTCTCTGGAAAAATCTTCCTGCTTCTGTCCAACACCACACATGATAAGAGCCAGTTCCGTGCACACTGCCCCTCACCTAAAAAAATCCACTGCGCAGGCCCGAAGGGTGCACTCATTGCTTGCAGTGAGCGTGGGGAAAGCCCTTCCCAGATCTTCGTTCGCGAAGTCAAGCCATGATGGTGATGAATGTTCTACTCCTTTATTGACCTCTAGTGTCATAATGCAAGGACAGACCTGCACTAGATAAAGGTCAGTTATTCCCTAGGTTGTAATTAGTATTAACTTCCTATTCAATTCAGTGAAAGCAAAGTTAAAGTTCTCATTGTCCTAAAACGGAAGCAGAGTTAGGCCAGAGTGAAGTGGTTTTGAAAAGCCAATACAGATGTGGTACTTATGGCAAATCGTAAATTCCCTTCAAAGAAAATTTCAGTCCAAGCTAAGAATGGAAATACAATTTGCTATCTGTCAATTCCTATTAGTGAGATTCTGTACAATGCCACTTGCTGGGGTGACAATTTGTGAAATGTAGGTTTTGATTTACAGTATGTCCTGACGATTCTACCTAAGATTTACAGTCATTGCTACAGGTGCAGGAAAGAGAAGTAACACAAATCATTTGATATAATAGAACTTCATGTGTATGAGCTGCTGTATCAGCTTATCATTCAGTTATGTTAATATTCTAACTCAAAGGCTCCTATCAAAGAAATTACTGGTCTTAATACCAGTGTGAATTACCGGCAGTTCACAGATTATTCATTTCAGTGACCATAAGTTCCCTTTCCTTTGAGACCTTATGAACTTCAACTGTAGTAGATTTATAGCTCTACTTTGGAAATCATTACTTAAATTCAGATAGAATTTATTAGCTTCCTTTACAAATTACTAACATTAAGTTGTCTATAGTGAAAGGTTTTTATTACAGAGAAGAAATTTACAAGTTTACATTTAATAAGGGCTTCATTTCCATGGGACAGCAAATATGCAGCGTTATCAAGTCTCAGGAGCAGTTTAAATGACTGCGGATTTCTAAAGTAGCCTAAAGTTAAACTTATGTTTTTATTGTAGAGCTTTCTGTTCTGTTTCAGACTTTATAAAATGTATAAAACACACAGAATTATCAGTGTGAAAGTTTGTATACTTCATCCAGTACTCTAGTACTTGTGCAGTGGAGGGCTGTGGAAGCTCCAACACGAAGATCTATAATCTTCCTTGACTGCACAGAAGATCATCATTAGAAACACTCAAGAGTTCAGTTCATTCCCTTTCCAAAACCAATAAAAGATTCAAAAGGATAAATGACAACACAAGGAATTAAAGCAAAGGAAATGAGCACAATATACATAACCAGAAAGCAGGAAGGTACTGCTAGCCAAGGGTACCACAGCACAATTTAATGTTAGGTAGAGCACGCGGATCCTTGTGCTGATATATCTGTAAGCAAAGCAGCAGGTCTGGCCACTTTCCAAATAGGACAAGAAACATCGTATGAAAAATATTAATTTTCCCAGCAGATGAACTCACGTACCTTTTCTGAAAAGCAAGAGGTCAAGGATCTGCAATATGAACCTGTTTAAAATGTGTATTTAAAAAATAATGCTTTAACCTAGCTTTTCAGAGATATGGCTTCAGGAGTATAATACTTTCAAATTTTAACAACTTCTGTTCTACATCCATGCCTTCCCATGACCTATACTGACTATTAAAATCTGCACTCTTATTCAAGCCTGTTGCTTTGTTTTTGTTTCGGTTTGGTTTGCTCTGGTTTTGGGGTGGGGTTGTGGTGGAATTTGTAATGTAATTATTAGAGACATACACAGAGTGGCACATTTTCAAGATTATTTAAAAATGTTGAATGGAATGGCTACTGCACTATGACATTAAGTAACTGCATAAAGATGCCTTAGCTGAGTTTCTCATGCTTTAGTTCAAACACAACATTACTGCTGAATTAAGTTGTTTAAAGTAGTTGTCCAAAAATTCAAATAACAAAGAGTCTTGGTAGATTTCAGACAATTTGCAAATGTGGAATGGGTAAACTTCTGAAAAACAATAAATGAGAATAAATATAATTTCAAAAGATTTTTCTGCCTGCAGCAGAAAAGCAACAGATTTGGCTCTTAGGAGCAAGTTTCATAAATTCATACCTTAACTGGTTCTATAATAATTATAGTAATAGTATTGTGATAGCTTAGAAATGTCATTGGATGCCTGTGTAATTAGCATTAAAACTTAAATTCATTGCTATTATCATAAAACTGAAATTAAAAAAACCTGAAAATCCAGGCTATAAAAAAAATAGAAATATTATCCTTAGAATTCTACAGAAAAAAACCCTATGTTTACAAATTAGCTAAAAATCCACACTACCCTACTTTTTTTCCCCTCATATTAATAAAGATACCCACATGTGAAAAATCTTTCACTTCAGTAAAACTACCCACATATTTCAGATAATGTTTTTATAGAACATTTATTTGTCGTCCTGAAGCTCCCTAATTAAACGTTGGAATGTGACCAAAATAGTTTCAAATGTCAGTATATTTCCCAAATTTTGACAATTATTTCAAAATGGTACTTGACTCATTTTTAATCTATTTTTAGAGGGAAAGTTATCATCATATATCATCACCTAGAATTCTCTTTCAGCTACCCACAGAAAACCAATAATTCCCTGCTTTCATTCCTGTTTATTAAGCCATAAGAGTAAAACTCAGAAATGAGTCTTTGAAGATGTAACCTCTTTTCCCCATAGTTACCCCTCCCTGTAGATGGGATATGCAGTCATGATATCATATATATTAAATTTCCTTTTTGTACAATACTGTATAATATTGTAATCCACCCCATAAACCTCAGAAAGAGTTCAGATTAGAAAATTAAAACAGTTTTGCCAATATTCCCAAAATAGAACTACCTTTCATTAAAGTGAATACAATGTAGAGCTGAAAACAGCTTGCTTGATGTAGCAACTTCACCTGCATTTTCACTCCCAGCGATGATATCAACACAAATAATGAAGTATTCCAATGGCCATTTCAAATAATCTATGTTTTCTTTTACCATTTTAAATGTTAATAGCACTTGAAACCTGCATTCCTCAAATTGGCCACTGGAAAACTTCAGTTTAATGGAGATAATAATCAATAATGAATTTATGATGCAGTTAAGAGTTTGGAGGACCTAATTAAGATTGGGTGCCATTAAGTCCATCATTATCTAGTCAAAATAAAATGAAATTAAATTCCCTTCCTTCTGGACATTTTTCTAAAGACAGTTTTTTAAAGAGCATCCAAAATGAGGAGGACAATTGGATTCCATCATAGCCATAATGGTCTAAAAGAGATCTGAGAACCGTTTTCCCTCCCTTCTTCCTCTTTATGTTGTACTCATAATGAAGGAAAAAGATTGTGAAAATATCCTGGTTTTTTGTTTTGTTTTGTTTTTTAAGAGATGTACAAGAAAAAAATTTGCTCATTTCTGAAGGAGCAACTGATCCAGTACTGATCTCCCACCCAAATGAAAGCACAGGTGAGCACGCAAAGCAAAGGCAGCTACTGCAGTTTGTGTCAGTGGAAGAGTTTTTCTGATTACTGAGAAGGGCTGGGTATAGAAGAGAACTAGAAAGAGTGAAAAAAACTATGCCAAAAAACATCTTTCATCAGTAAAACTGATTTAAAGAGCTCTATCCCTAAATATCTAGCTAAAATCTTTTGTCGCCCAAAAACCATGCTAGTGCAATTGTTGTGCATCTACATTGTGAATTATATAAGTGAACAGCCCACATTAAAACCAGCACAGCACACTTCTCACCAGAACCCAGTTGTGGTCAGCCCAGCTAATTCCTCTGCTTTACATCTCAATGCAGCCTCAAATTGGCCTACTTATGGGGATGGCAAGAGGTTCAGAACAGGGATCTAGGGACAAATAGTTCAAATAGGACAAATAGCCTGGCATGGCTATAAAAAAATTGCTACATGGATGTGAGAGAGAGCAGGAAGATAAGCCTAAGGAAAGCAGAGCTTTGAGAAAAGTCTCAAGAGGTATATTTCAGGATGAGTGATCACCCAAAGGTGTTAGACACTATGAAAAAAACACATCTTCTGTGTGTCCAAATAAGCAGGATTTTCTTCATAAATCGACAAGGTGTCTTAAGGCAGCATCTCAAGCTGTAAGCATTCTTCTTCTATCCGGAAAACTCACAGGAGCAGAAGAGACAAGTGCTCTCCAACTGGCTATCCAGTGAAGGTCTATCAAATATTTCCGAACATAATGCTGAATTATCTAAAATTGCAGGGAACACTATGAACAGAAATAGAATCACTGTGTTGCACAGATGTATCTCAGAAAACAAATAAATTACATAGTTGGTCCTGATGTGTAAAACACAATTTAAGCGTTTGATGCTGTAGGCCTAGACCTCTCTAAGGACTGACTACATAAAGAAATTGCAGTAGCGAGGCCAGATGAACAGGTTTCTCTGGTCCATTATCCTCTCGGCCATGTCAATCCAACTGCTTGTAAACCTGATTATTGAAAGATCCAGATCACATGTGCTTTCTTGCTTTGCTTTTTAAATATAAAATAGTGACATGCTTTAGCACCTGGGCTCAGAATTGTATCTACACAACTGAAGAGGTAGTAAAAAAAAAAAAAAGCCAAAGTGCAGGAATATGATGGGGCTGACATGAAGGGAAGGGAGCACATGCGAATTTTTTAAGATGCTTTTGCTATTGAACACATTACTCCATGCAAGCACACCCTCAAACTAAGGAGGTGACAGGAAAGGTAAAAGTGAAGGGTCTCTGTAAAAGCCACCATGGATGAAGAAATGCAGCAGAAGGGCAGAAGAGTAATAGAGGTCTGGTTTAACTAAAGCAATGCAATAAACCAAATCTAGAATGAAAAGATGACTTTTACCTGCTAGGGGATCCAACTTTTTCTCCCATGACAAATTCTTATTACTCCTGCATCTCAAAAGATGAGTGTTATGTCATGAGAGCAGTTGACAAATGCAAGGCTTGTGGAGTCATGAGGATAAATTTGAAAGAATAGAACATGAGACTTAAGAGTCACATTAACATCCTAACTCTGCTCCACTCCTTTGAAAGGCTAAGAGTGCTATAAGTTCTTGTGCTGCTGTCAGGATATCTGCCTTCTTAGCAGGTATTTGGTTTACTTAAAGTCCATCAGAATGAACAAAGAAACTCAATATTTGCCTTTAAATCTGAGTGTTGTGTAAAATATTGTTAAGCTTTATCAGGTCATTCTATTGTCAGTGCTGCAAAGAAAGCCTTCCATTTCTGCCACTGTGTTCCTGTGTTCTGTTTTATTGAGTGGAAAACAGTTAATAACCATTTTCTAAATTAATACTGCTAATTTTACTGTCCATATTTGAGCAAAATACTAAATACTGTCTGCTTATTAGAACACTGTGCAGCAACAGCATTCTATTTATGCACTCAACTTGTAAATGCCACAGCTTCAGTTCTTTTCTCAAATATTGTAGTGTCTAAAGGCAAATGGTAGAGGAGGAATTCAAATTTAAGAGATGCCATTAAACCTGTCACAGGATCTGTCAATACTCATGTTGAACTTCTTGTGTACGAAATACTGTACCAGGGAGTCACTGTAGAAGATTGGTAATTCAGGCTAATGGATGGAAACCTGTAGAATTGTACTAATGTTGCTGGACTCCTAAAAATTCCACTATCTTCACAAACTCGATTTTTTTTTTCCGCTTCCTTCCCTATCACCAAAGAAAAAGCTGCATTAGAGACTTACACTCAGTTTTATAGCTTAAGCCTACCTACAAACTACACATCAATACAAGACTAATTGTGCATAAAATTTAAATTCTATTGCACTGCTACATAAAAATGCAAAATGCTCCAATGGTATAATGGCTAGTGCTGAGCTCAATTCAATAAGGGTTGCCCCAAGGCAAGTCATGCAAATGCAGTTATCTCTCACATACTCAAACTGCTTTCTTTCACAACATTACTTTTATTATGCAAATGTATAAATCTAATTTTAATCCGCAAGACCATCTAGAAGATTAAACCAGTACTCATGTCTTACCTTCACTAAGTGTAATTAAAGATATTAAAAAAATTGAAGGAATGATTCTAATGCAAGATGGAGCTTAATATTGCCCTCAACATAAATTATAAAACACACATATTAGTGGAAAGAAAAAAAATGCTTTGATTCAATATGCTCACTTGCTCTCTCTCTTTTCTTCCCCTTTCCTCCTGGAGCAAGGGGTGTTTATTGTCCAAATGAAGGTAATGTGGAAATGGGTCTATGGACTAGAAGTCCCTGTTTCAACAAGGGAGGCAGAAGTGCTGAATATTCATTGCTCTGCAAACTGTGTTAGTTGCATTCTGATCAACTGGCAGTTACACTCTACACACTGTGCCTGACGATGGGAAGTGCTGAAACAATAAGCGAGCCAAACTGTCTGTGTCAGCAAGAAACAAGAGCAGAGTAAAAGCCTGTGCAGAAAAGTGCTAGGATAAAGGGACAAAAGAGAAAGTGCCACTCACAATCAAGTAGGACGTGGAATGGAAGAGGTTACTGCTTTGATCTGGTACCCCTTTGTAGGATCCCATGCTGTCTTATGACCTGACTGGGTAGAGGGTTTATTCCGATGCCAAATGGACCTGCTCCTTCAGCAGTAACAAGAGGGTTTAGGGCCTCTTTCATCAAGACAGTCCTTTTGACTGGTGAAAAGGCCCACCCTGGATAAGAACTGCCATCCTGATAATCTCTATTGAATAGTTACAGGTTTTTTACCCCTGCAAAATGCACTCTGATTTCCTGGTGTTATTTTGGGTTCTCTGGTGAGAAAATGTTACATATATGCAAGGAAGTAACTTGCACTAGACAAGTCTCAGTAGCACAGAAAAATGAAAAGATGGAAATCTCACTAAATTGTGTTTAAGCTGAAATACTGAGGAATCCATATTTAAATATTCTTGCAAAAAAATTTAAAATAAGCTTCAGGAAAGTCTGTGATAATTTCAGGAAGAAAGCCAACATACAAAGTGCTGTGGCCCTCATCCAAGAAATATTTTTTAATTTTTTTTGCAAAGAACTTGTTCTGCATATTCTCTAAATTTTAAAGAGGTGTTCAAATCTTTCTGAAGCCAAAAGGATCACAAGGATAGACACACAAGAACTGGCAAAAGCATTTAGTTAGGGACTTCCTTTAATGTGATCTTGAAATGCTGTTGACATAGCATTGTCTACTATCCACCGTTACTCTTTCATGGGGGCATGAATGACACTGCAAGCCAGAACCTGGACCCAGGGGGTGTGAGTGAAAAATATTGGTGCCCAAGTTATCTTTGTCTCCATTTTACGAGTTAGAGGAAAGCAGGGAGCTGGAAACAGATGAATAATGTATATCAACCTCTGGCTATGTGGTTGGTGCCATCATGAGGGTTTTGGTTTTTATGACAATGGGACATTCTTTGATGGCTATAACATGTTGCGGGGGATAGAATCTACCTGCCTAGAAGAAGCAAGGGAATCTGTGGCAGCAGGCTGGGCAGGTTGGTGAGGAGGTTTTAAACTGAAAGACTCAGGGAGCGGGGTCCAAAATGGTAATGCTCATGACGCTGCATCCAATTGGGGAATAAACCAGGCCAAACACAGCAGGGACGAACATTCCTTAGCTGCCTTCCAAGATGAAAGCCAGAAGGCCAACCACCTCAAGCATGTGTATGACTATGGTGGATCCTCTTTCAGCCCTCCAGGGAAACCTTCTTGCTTGCTTATCTCTCTGAAATGCCTGTACACTAATGCACACAGCATAGGGAATACACAGGAAGAAGTGAAGATCTGCGTGAGGTCACAGGGCCATGATCTCAACGCAGTTACAGAGACATGGGAGGATATCTTGTGTGACTGGAATGCTGTCATGGACAGCTACGTACTTTTTAGGAAAGACAGGTCAACAAAGGGAGGTGATGGAGTTACTTTTTATGTGAGAGCAGCTGGAATGTATTGAGCTCTGCCTAGGGGAGGATGTAGAATGAGTTGAGAGCTAATGTGCAAGAATTAAGAGGCAGGCTAAAATAGGTGACACTGTTGTGGGTGTTTACGACAGGCCACCTGATCAGGAAGAGGAAGCTGATGAGGCCTTCTACAGATAACTGGAAGTAGCATCACAGTCACAGGCCCTGGTCATCATGGGGTACTTCAATCACTTTGGTATTTGCTGAAAAGGCTACACAGCTAGACACACAAAGTCCAGTAGACTCCTGCAGAGCACTGATGATAATTTGTTGACATAGATGGTGGAGAAGCCAACGAGGAGAGTTGTGCTCAGGATCCTACGTGAAAGAAGCGGGGCAGTAAGTAGGATTACAACCCCAGAATTCGAAACTCTTCAAAGACCTACTTGGAAGAATCCCATGGGTTAGGGCTCTAGAAGGTAGAAAAGGCCAAGAGAGATGGTTAATTTTCAAGCACCACTTGTTCCAGGCTCAGGATCAGTGTATCCTGAGTACATGAGTATATGAGTAAGAAATTAAGTAGAGAAGGCAACAGACCTTCATGGATGAGCAAGGAGCTTCTATAAAAACTCAAATGGAGGAAGGAAGTTTACAGAAAGTGGAAAAAGGGTCTGGCCACTTGGGAGGAACACAGGACTG
>NW_010400618.1:37819-45812 GCF_000710305.1 Buceros rhinoceros silvestris | reverse complement strand
CTGTTGGCAGAGTATGCAGGAAGGCAACAAGGAAGACTAAGGCTCACTTCGAATTAAGGCAAGGAACGTCAAAGACAACAATAAGAGCTTCAAGTACATCACTAGCAAAAGTAAGGCCAGAGAAAACGGGATCCACTGCTGAATGAGGTGAGAGTGTCCTGGTGACAGAGGAAACAGCGAAGGTGGAGTTACTGCAGTCTTTTCTCCAGTCTTTACTGTCAAGGCCAGCCCTCGGCAATCCCAGAGCCCTGAGGTAAAACAGGAAGTCTAGAGGAAGGAGGATTGGGTTAGAGATCATTTAGACAAGCTGGACACTCGCAAATGCACGAGCCCCAGTGGGAAGCACCCATGAGTGCTGAGGGGAAAATAGGAAAATGTTTAAAAGGAAATATCCCTCTTTTGGCTTACTTCCTTCTGCATTACTTGACAGAAAATGTAATAAATTATGAGTCAAATTATACTGGCAAACAGAAAGGGACAAAAGTATTTTGCAATATATCCTATATAACATATAGCTCTTCAACCCTAACTTTAATATGGAAGAGATAGCAAATGAAAACTGGTAGTCCATTCCCATAGTATGCATTATTTCTTCTCTTCTCAACATACACTGCTATGTAAGAAAGAATATTTCCCAACCTGATCCTGGAGATATGCAATTCACTAGAACTAGGATTTGTATCCTATCAACTACTTCCCTGTAGACTTCTGTAGCCATCTCACTCCCTTCTCCTTCACTTGATTTTGAAAATCTTCCCAACTGCAAGGACTGCTGCATTTCTCAACTTCCACACCCCTTTTTTTTTTTTTTTTTTTTTTTTTTTATATTGTTGCCTCAGTTCAGGGAAAACCCCAGGGCTGCATTTCTCAACTTCCACCCCCCTTTTTTTTTTTTTTTTTTTTTTATATTATATCGTTGCCTCAGTTCAGGGAAAAACCCAGGGAAAAACTCTCTCTCTCCTGGTGCAGGAGAGGGGGATTAAAGAGAGTTAAGAATTCATCCCCGAGATTTGGCTTACCTCAGCCAACCGGTGACAATCGTGCTTACTATTTTATCATTTTTGGTTATTAATTTCCTCAGTCAGAGAGCGAATGAGGCAACTGTAAAACAGAGTAAATTCATAAGGTGCTGTAAATGCTTATAAAGTGAAGACAATGTAACTTACCCCGTGCTGTGCAACGACGTATCTAATTTCTGGCATAATCCTATAAACATTTAATTGAGTCAATTCTAGATACATTGTCCCAGTGGCTTCACTATAAGTTTTTTGGCAAATAAATGATTTTTCTAAGAGATGTTTTATGGAAATACATCTTAGATGTAGCTTTAGACAGGAAAAGATAGCACAAAGGGGAAGAAACAAGGACTTTTAAAGAGTTTTAGGGACACTTTGGAGCATTAGAGGCAGCATGCTTGCTGAAGTACGTATCAGTAATTAGAGTAATAAATGGTGAAAATTTTTTTGTACTGCCAGTTCAATAGAAAACAATTAATTTTTGAGAAGATGGTAGCAGTTGTTCCTAAATATTAATAACTACCTAATTCTGGTTAATACAAACGGTTAATACAAACAGTTAATACAAGTTAATACAATTAAGAGCTCGATAGCTGGCTTGGAACCATGAACATCCCTTCTTGTCCAATATAAAAGTTATGCCAGATCCACCTGACATTCTTTTGTCACTACTATTAAGCCCCTAAAGATCCTTTCTTTTGCCTGAAAGAGTTTTGATTATTATTCTGTTATGCCATTGGTCTGAATAGGGGTGGGAAAAACCCAAGCTGTTAAAAACTATAGCTGTATGGATCTTCTGCGAACGGCTTGTTTCAGCGAGGTTCCTCAGTGAATCATAAATTCTGTGGGTCATCTAATAACAAATGTCTCAGAAGATTGTTTTGGATTTTTTTCCCTGCAATAAAAGAGTGTCTGGGTCCAAAGGCATATGGTATGGAAAAGCATGCGAACATGAGCTCTTAGCTGCAGTAAAATGAACTTTTATGGGTATTGAAATTCATTGGGATCAGGGTAGTGAACCTGGAAAGAACAATGATTTCAGCTTTGGATACAGCAGCTACAAAAGTGACACTGAAAATCCACATCTATGCAGTGTCCCTAGTCTTAAACACATGTTGAGAAGCTGGAGAGGGTGGAGAAGATCCACAAGACTGATTGAGTGCTGAAGAAAATAATTTACAGTGATGAAGCATTTAACGTGATACACTTATTGAAAAAGAAGAGTGAAACTGACTTGATTACAAAGGACAAGTATCTTCATCATAAAAAAACCAAACCTGGATAGTACATGATCCTATAACCTAGTGAAGAAATTCTTAATTAGAACTATTGGTGGAAGCTCAGGCCAGGCAAATCGAAATGAGGATGAAGCAATGAAGCACAATTTCTTTTGCAAGAAGATGGCTGATTAACCTCCTAGAACTAACTACCAACAAAAGTGTCAGATCCGTTGTGACTTTCCAATACAAATCTAGTGCCTTTCTGAAAGGCGTGCGTCTGCCAAATAGTAATGGAATTTCAGGAGCAATACACATGCAAATGTGTAAAATATGATGCTCTGGGACATACAGGATACCAGACTAAGTTATTTATTATGTACCCTAAACTGAAAATCTACTAGTCTATGCAATCAGAATACTGATCTTTGTGACTACTGTTCAAACAATATTTTGATTCAGAAGCTGATGGGGACAGAGAATTCCTTGGCAGTGAAACTGTTGTGACTCAGTTGTGTAAAAGGGCAAAAAGATACTGGAAGTCCAAGAAAGATGTCTCTGAGGAGCAAAGGAAACATTCAGCTGGCATTTCTAGAAGTACTGCATGACCCATTGTTGCAAACTTCAGGAAGGCAGGGATGATGCTAATTGCTTAAAGGCCCCATTAATCTTTAGGGTAGACTCAAAGTTGCCAAGTCAACAGTGAGCGTTTTCCTCCTTTGCTCATCTTCTGTTCCTAAGATCTACTTGGATATTCATATTTTAAACAACTGATATCAAAGAGACCAGGGAATCAGATAGGCACAAAAACATGAAAACATGTTTATAATCTGCTGGATTTTTGAAATCCAAACCAAAACCAAACAAAATATAAAACCATTTACTGAAAAAGCACCCCACAACTAAATAACTAGAGAAAGAACTTTATCAAGATAAACCTTATTCTTACATAAACCTTATTCTTAGAGCTGAAAACATAATTCATCACATGGAAGAACATACTACTATGGAACTAATATTAAATGGAACCTAAGTGTTCAATCTCCACCCTCTATTTTTAGGATTTAAAAATTAGTCCTTCCCAATCTTCCTGGATCATAGATTAATCTATCTTCTAAACTTCTTTTTGATTGACTATCAGGATCCTTTTACTTTAGAATGGTAAAATTAATATGTTTTTTTAGAGTAGATAATACACTTCAATGGACCATCTGAGGACTGTTGTCCATCAGGGCCACTTCTTGCTTATTTACAGCATTTTTAATTGACTAAAAGGTGCTAAAATACCGTACCTTGTAATGTGCTGATCTCTGGGACTGAAAAGTATTTAAAGTGCTGAGAAATTGTAGTGAGGGTAATTTAACAATGTATTTGGAGGCTAGGCTGTTCTTCCAAAAAGATTAATCTTCAAAGATTTTGATACGATATAAGCACAGTCAATGTAACCACGGAGAATTTCAATAAAATATTGAAATAAATAGGTCACTGTGAACTAAATGATGATACAGAAGGGAAGAAAATGTAAATATATTGCTCTTTAACCAATGAAATAAAGCTTCCGAAATGTATTTTGAAACATCTCACATTTAGATAGTTCTGTTTGTGAAAGGGCATGTTTAAAAAATAGGCCCCTGGTGCTCTTAACAAAATTATGTTTTTAGCAGCTATTGGTCACCTTGTTCTGCCAGGCTGAGAAAACTGTATTAAAGAGACAACAAATCACTAGCAAGATCTGGCTTCATAAGAATACGTAGCTCAAAATTAGAGTTTAAATTACAAAATATGGTGCAAAACTATTCACATAAAATACTCCGAGAAATGTACAGCAAAGGCCCACTGTTAGTCTAGATTATTAAGTACTCTTACTATTATTTTCTCTTCCAAGAAATTGAATTCAAACTTTAAACCACTTTTTATGTCCCCTTTTGAGTTTTTAATCAAATTAAGGATTTTCTCTTTTGAATGTATTTGCAGTAAAGGAAATAGGCCCTGTAAGGAGCCATTGTTTCAAAACTTACTTGCTATGTTCTGAAATGTCAGTATGTAAAATGAAAGACAAAGAAAGATAAAATGCAAGAAAAATAAAATGCTAAACAATGGTTTATATTCAAAGGCATCTGGGCAGGTTTTCTTGAAGCATCCATGAAAGCTTTCATGCATATGCAATATCATCCTTGGTTATTCATGGATTGTGTTTACTTCTTGTTGTCTTCAAATCTGCAGCAATTTCTCCCTTGTTTGCATGCTATGGTAAATGCCATCCTTATGGCTTCTTCTGTGTTGCAGTCTGTACTGCAGTGATATGTGAGAAAGTATTTCTAAAAACATTTGCTAAAAATTAATGAGAAGCTAGTGGGAACCAAGGTTTTCTACTGTAGATCCTATAATGTAATGTCTCTCAGTGATTTAGAAAACAAGGTACACAAAATAGTTTTTTTAGCTTTTCATAAATGACTGTGGGCTAATTATTCACAGTGTTACTGCCCAGCATAATCAGAGTTGGAGAAATAGTCACTGAGGAAAACTAAACAAAGCAATACAAAACAAAACACAAAACAAAACAAAACAGGCATGGAACATATTGAATTTGGTTAGAGAAAAACAAATTTAAATCAAACATTTCCTGTGTTTACTCTAATTTCTGCAATACTCGTGTATAATGCCACATTATTCCTCTGCTGCATGAGCTGGAAAGCCATTTTCTTTCCTCATCAATTACTGTAACACCTGCATATACATTCAAAGCTGATGGTACATCCATCCGTGATTTCCCTAATACTTCAGCAAGTCTGTGTGGAAAGCTAAAAAGCTTCACAAATGAAAAATACAGAAGACAGCCTGCTAAACATGAAGAAATGGCATCACGTCTGAACCTCGACAGACGGCCCTGAAGTTTTCTCGGCACAACCCAGACTATTTTAAACACTGCTTACTGCACTTCTCAACCTGCTGGAAGAGTAATATATATTCCAAATGGGGCTCATTTCTGTTGTGCTTTATCCTAGTTCTGCTCCTTAGTATGGGTACTGTAACAGTGAGGACAATTTCCACAGAAGGAAATTGCGTCAAATCTCAATCTGCTACAGTACATTAAACTTGGTGGGTTGAATGCTGAGTCCTGTAGACACTAGCACAATTTTCTTGACTTGGTATTTAACAGGACATAAAAGTGTTAATATTTTAACTTGATGAATTTGCTTTTTGCTTTCAGCAGCAGACAGTTATGAAAAGTTACAGTGGTACATTAGTTACAGTAATTTGGTTTTGGGACACAAGCAGAAACAAGTAAAATCCATTAACAGAGCCAATAGCTATAACCAAAGCTAATAAAAGGGGCTAAAGGCAATTTATAAAAGGTAGCCTTAAAATGTCTAGAAAAGAAAGAAAATTTAAAGTGATCTTAACAGTAACTGAAACAATTTTTTTTCCAACTTAGGTAATGTTTTTTATTTTAAAATTTTAGCAATATGTACAAGTAGAGTAATGAACAAATTTCATTTGTTTTCCTTGGTTCCATACAGTTATTTACTTAAAATGTTTGTAAGACTTTTGTTAATAGGCATCAAACATGACAAATGTATCAGTCCAGAAGCTCTAAAATAAGTCTATAATTCTAAGTCTGTACGCAGCTCCAAGTTATCTTTTCCTTTCAATGGTGGAACAGCCATTGATGAATTATTCTAAAAAAACAATTCCATGTTGCCGATATGCATGAGTTTTGGTACTATTTTCTTTTTCTCTTTCAACCCCCTCCAGACAGAGCTATACCTTGACACATCATGAATCTGACCTTAACAATATCTATAAGTTTTTCTGAAATAAGTTAATTTGAATGGCATAGCTACTTTAACCAAGGAAAGATGTTCAGGACACCAGTGTGAAAAAGTGAGAGACTGTGATTTCTATGTAGAAAAAGAGGGACTTCAGAAGGGGTGGGAAGGACTACCCGTGGATCAGTAGTTAGGGCAGTTTAAAGCAGAATGAGAAAGCCTCATTTCTAAAAGCATGTTACACACCACATTTTTTTTTCTTGAACTAGAGAAGCAAAACACTCTACTGTTTTCACTAGCTATCATGAAAAAATAGCATGATTTGGCACTTCCAGGTGACTGGAAAATGGACTTAAGGACATTGGATACATATAATTAGTGATAAGAGATGACTTTGCATTCCATGCAGTATCTGGAATTGATTCAAATGGATTACTGAAAGCACTCTAATGTGACATGATGTGTGTAGCCAGTGGAACGATGCCCATGAGCAAAACCAGCCACCACAGAAATTTATGTGCCACTTATGCTACTGCTTCTTGGCTGTTGGTGGGGTGCAGTGAAGGATTTGTTCTCCTAAGGGAAATAAAGAACAGTAACATTTTATTGCTCTAGGGGACTGGAACCTACAGAATAAAAATCAAAAATGGTTATAACAAGAAGTAGGCTCTAACACAAGTACTCATCTCTGTCAACCAGCAGAGAAATCCATTTAACTTTCTGACAATTTAGAGAGAGAAAAATGTCTGTGTGGACTTCTCTACACAAAGAGGATAAGGTACAGTAAGCCACAGCAAGAGGCTGTAGCAAACCCATAAACACTCTTAGTCCATTTTGGCCACCAAGTATCTTACTGCATTTGAAAACTGCAGTAGGGTATGGGTCAAAAAGTTTCCACAAGAAAAGCTGACAGGAACATACAGGCTGATAGCTGTTATGCAGGTGATTGCCTACTCTGTCTGCCCCTACCTTGGATTAAATGTAGCTTAACCATATCTCTGTGACTATTCATAATATTTCATCATCACAATCTCAGAATGTTCCCCATGCCATACAGTTGAAAGAGCAGATTTTCTGCCCTCCAACAGGGTTCAGTAAATTGGCAGCCCTTCATCTATTTAGCAAGTGGGGTATTGAAAGCACACCTAAGTAGGTCTCAAATAATGAGTTTTTCAACTTTGAATGATCCAAGAAAAAGTTGAAGAGAAACAGAGAATATCAGAGTTGATACCCATATTCTCCATTATTTTCACAGTACAAAACTGACTCTTCGAGTCAGTCTGTTGCTCTTATAGGAACAGAAATTTCTCCAAGAAAAGGTGAATATGGCAGCAAAACTCAAGACAATAATGGTATTACTTTACATATATTACAATGAGTGCAAGCTGTCAGCTTCGGCCACTATCTCATAATTGATGACTCTGCCCTTTAGATAGAGGTATTTGTCCTTTACATGACCATATCAAGATGGTCATGTAAAGAGCAAGTGGGAAATAAATAACTCTTAAAATAACATATTTAAGTTTGACACTAAACTAAAAAAAGCCCAGTTTTATGATGAAAGTAGTTGCTGTAGAAAAAACTGCCAGCACAGTTACTGGGAAGTCTGCAATTTTAATCTATCATTACATGATAATACCACATTTTTGGTTTACAGATCTAACACGCAAAGAAGACACATACATCTATGCTCATGCTCAGATTTTCAGTCACTTGTTTCTAGACTAGATAATTCTTCTGGAGTACCTTACTTTAGAAAAGGTTAGAAGGTGGGAAAAAAAAACACAAAAAACCAGCTTCAATATTCAGTGAATTTCAATTTCATTTCTCTAGACATAAAAATGGTGGAGGCAAAGTGAAGTGAAAGTAGGTTCCCTAAGCAGGGTGTCCTAAGCCACAGATGGATGGAAAGCTATCTCTCAGCCATAGGTGAGAAGCTGTACAGAAGGAAGCACTTGCTCTTACATCTGGATATGCTTTTATCGTACTC
>NW_010400618.1:32668-37725 GCF_000710305.1 Buceros rhinoceros silvestris | reverse complement strand
CTTTCCCTTACTGTCCTCTGAGTGAAAAATGTGCCTTCTTGTATAGCAGAACATCATCATAGATAGGAATTTTGATTTGGCTCAGTACGCAAAAAACCCCAAAACAAAGAATAAAAGGTGGAGAGATTCCAGTAACTTGATAGTTTTCACACAGAAATTTTATCCTTGTGTTTTCTGTCACTAGAAAGATCATATATTAAGTGAGCCTAGAAGCCATACCGCAGTTTTGTAGGAGTGAATCTCTAAAAAACTTGAAGGAGTGACTCTGCTCCAGTTAAGGCGAATTGCTGGTTCTATAAAATACGCTCTTCAAGTTCCTACTATTCTGAAAGTCCTCACTCATACCATTAAATTTGCTGCCTCTTAGGGTGTAAGGGGTCAAGGTGATTTAAGATCTGGCTCATTTGAGCAAATGAGCTCTTCTGCTCAAAGGCTGACACAGATTTTACTTGGTACTACTGAGGATGCTGGCATTAAATAAATAGAGGTAAGGTGAAAGATTTCACACTAAATAACAGACACTCTTGGCATTATTGTGGGCTCAGAAGAACTGAAACAGAGAATGGGAATAATGAGATCAAGGGAGCAATTCACAGCTGCCAGGGTCTTGTTTCAAAGCTTATTTATCTCTACTACATTTTTTAGCTAGGCACATTGAGGTATGATCAACATGCTATTTCACGTCTTCTGACACCTTCTGTGCTGCCGACACAAGGTCCAATTTTGGGTTAGAATACCAGATATCTAATCTCCTACTCCTTGTCCACAGCTGATACATGGACTTACTACAGTTCTGGATGCCTTTGCAAGCTTACTAGAGGCATGAGACAGCAAGAAACCGGGTGGACATTTTTCTGTCCCAGAACAGCTTGAAACCACAGAGAGAAGAGGTGTGGAGTGGGATGCTTCTCTGAGACCCAGCCAGCCTTCAGGGATAACCATAATTTTTATTTCCCTTTACTCCATTATAACCTTTCCCCATTCCTTTATTCTGTTTGCAGATACTCTGCCAGTGGGGTTTTGACTAACTGCCCCTTTAGCTGGAAAAGGAAAAGACCTTGCAGGTAAGAATAAATTAACCTGCACAGCTTCTTCACTGTCTAATTCCAGAGAGCTTGAGAAGGGAATGGGGGAAAGCTGGGCTATAGTGAAGTTGAAGAAGCCAGGCAATTTGAAATGAGAATGTGAATATCAGAGGAAAGTGTACCTGGTAAAGTCTCAAGCCTTTTATTAGGAAATTGACTCTGGCCATAAATCCAGATGTGAAGGTTAAAGATACAGGCCAACATCTGTAACACATCCTTTCAGATCTGCTTGTTCTGAGCAGTGGCAAATGAAAAGATTCATTTAGAAGAAACAAAGTCCCAGTCTATGAGCAGACTGTCAGAAAAAGATCCTGTATCCATGTTATTTCTCTGGTATAGAAAAAAAAAAAAAGGCTGCTCTTACTAGCCTTTCTAAACCAACAAAACCAAAACCCAAACAGATCTTAGATAATCAGAGAAATAGATAAATGGTTACCAAATCTGGAAGCAGACAGTGTCATAAGGACAGAAATCAAAGCAAGTAAACATAGCAGTGCTAAAAATCAAGAAAAAGACTAGAGAAAACAGAAAGGCTGTTTTGTTTGTTTGGCTCCCTTGCACTTACCATTCCAGGGTTCAAAACCCCCCATCTTACAAACTTCCCAATATACATGTGTAATGTCTCTGTTAGTGCAAATCAGTGAAATCACACTGCTTCTTCTATTAGCAAAACTGTTGTGTTGTCACACAAAAACTGAACTACGACTATGAAATTTATTTTTTCATATATTGGTAGTGAAAAGTAATTTACAAAATTAATTGTTTAAATCTAGTTTAAATCATAGTTCAAAGCTAATTTTTAATGCAGATTACCAATTTTTAGATAATTTGGAATGCATATATTAGTTTTCTCTTAATCATATTAATACAATAATATATTAGGTAGTCTTACATGTTTTACATACAATAATGTACCGCATATGACATTATCTATCATTATGTCACTGCACCAAACTTCTTATGAGATCAGAAGATCTTTGTTTTTTAAATGGACTCTGTTTAATGTATCTGAATTGCTTGAAAGAGAAGACAACTGATGAGTGAACAGGCTGAAGTAATTTAATTTTTTACATTGATTAGCGAGTCCCTCCAAGAAAGCAAAGTGATAACTTCACATTCTTTTCCCAAAGAAGAACTGCTTTCTAGGTTGTTTCAGAAAGTCCCAAGACTAAAGGTTTTCATTTACAAACAATTAAAAAAATCCTATGCTGATATTGCCCTACTTTAACTGAAAAGCAACCTAAGTTTCAGTTGAAGACACTAATATTAAATATTATAAAAAAAAAGGAAGACCTGAAGAACTTCTAGGGTCTACAGTAGTATTTGATTTTTTGCAAATGGCAAAAATTATCCATTTTTCCACATTAGTAAAGGTTACAATTTTATTATCAGCAAATAAGTATTTGAATGAATAGTGAATGGAACTAACATTTTCTTTCTCTATTTTGTGGAAAGGAAAATCCATCTTCTGACGCGGGGAAAAGGGAAAGTCACTGTAACAGCTATCACTTTACTTACTTCTGCCCTTAGCATTCATTTTGAGACATTACCTTCACTTACCCCTCACCAAGGCCAATAAACCACAGCCATGTTTGCCATCAGACTGCTAATAAATCCCATCTATGCACCAGTCCTGAAACACTGTCTAGAATTTAGCACAGATGTATTTTGTCCTTCAAGAGGTACACACAACACTTAACATATCAGAACAATAACTTTACACTAGTCTGCTCCAAGTAATCTTCTTCCTCATCGCTGAGAAGCATGGAGATACAGAGACAGAATTAGGTGACAGTGAAGAGGGCATATGTCACTTTCCCTGATCTTTACAAGTTTAAGTCTGCATCATTAAACACTTAATTTCTTATTCTGTGTTATAAGATATTCATTTCTGTTTTACAGAGTTTGGAGTATAGATCATATTTTGGCAGAATTCAAGGTAGCAGTGGCGACCTCAACTCTTGAGCAGTTTATCTCAGCAACACCCAGACCTCTCAATCTTAGATGAGATTCTGCTAATTGTGGTAAGCAACAGCTGATGTGGTAACTAACTTTATCTTTTCCTTTAGAAACAAAAAAAATTCTCAAACAGACTGTTTGGCATGAACATTTGATGAATGTTAAAATAAAGCAGACTGTGTCTGTATTCAGAAGCACAAGAACTGCTTTACCAATTAAAAGCAATACATGCACCTTCACAACACGACTTACAAGCTGTCAGAAGAGACTATTGAAAAAACCAACCACGCAACAGATCAAGTTTAGCAATGCTTCTCTGTCTTTACATGTTCTTTTCATTAATATAGATGAGGTCTAAGGTTATGAAAGCTGTAGAAGAAGTAAAACTTAATTGTGCCTGGATCAATTTGTTAGCTGGTTAGTCCAAGAGCTATACAGGACTTCATTTTTTTTTTCTTGGATGGGTGGGTCGGAGCAAGTAGAAGTCTATGAGAGACAGAAAGTTTTGTCCAAGGATATCCCGATTTTCTTCCTCAATCTCCTTCATAGCCAAGTGCTAAAACTTAAACTGGCTAAACAGATGATTGTTTTAAGGGAATAAGGTAATGCTCTTGCATGAGGCTAAAAACAACACTTTTATAGTTAGAAGCCTATAGATGAGCAACGTTACTCATTAGCTGGCCTGAGTTTTTCATCCGTCATGCAGAAGCCTAGCAGTTCAATAAACTAGTGAAAATTAAAATATTTCAAATAAAATTATTTTTACAAATAAATATTTTTATGTAAGATACACACAATGCATATTATTTCTCTTTCATTATCTCTAACATGAAAACAGGATACTCTTTTAAAAAATTCACCTGCTCCTGCCTCTTATGAAATACTTGAAATCACAATAACATTCCTGTGGATTGTAAGTATTTCCATGGCAACTCATGACTTGTATCAATTACATTTAGTGAAATAAGAAGATGGACACTTAAAATTTGAACTCATTTTCATGTAAATAACCCTATCATTAAAAAAAGGAGAAAGAAAACTACAGAAACCATATGTTTGCACAATCAGAAGAGTCAGTAAATACAATTAATTTTTTTCTGTGTCTGCCATGAAATGCCAGTGTATTAAGAAGTGAATAGACATCTGTATTACAAATGAAGATACAGACTGGGAGAAGGGCTCCTTCCATTTCATCTCCATTCATCCCTACTCAATTGCTGCACTGTTCAGTCCAATGGGAAAGAAAACTACAAACTCTGCACTATTTTGTTTCAAAAGGAAAATTAAAGGAACATTAAAAAATATGAAAGACCTGGACAGTATTTTTATCACTCTTCTTCCCTCTTTGCATCATGAAAAATAGCTTGTGCACATGTATTTTACTAAAGTAGTCTTTGAAGTACAGTTCACAGCGCAAGTACCTGAGGGACAGGTTTGCCATGTTGTATTTCCAGCCCTCTGTTGATTTAACGTGTTGTCTGAAGCATTTGGCTTAATCTCAAGATTGTCTTTTACTGCGCTCTAAAAAATGACAAAGCAGCACCTAACCACAGTGCAGCCCTCCACATAGGTACACAAGTATGGCATCTTTGTCTGTCATGGAACTCATTTGACTCAAAGATGACTCTGTGAAATACGTACTTTTTAAAATAAGGTCCTTGCAAAAGAAAAATTTGCTTTGAAAATGCTCTACACTTAAAGGCTGTTGCTTTCTGCTCAGCCTTGGCGTTATTACACAAAACACTGTGGTATGACCAGTTTTCCCGCAATCCTCTAAATCCTAGTCAGTCCTTATTTGTTCACTCTAAACAGGGCGGTGTGAATTATTTCTCTTTGATTAACATTACTATCTTCCAACACTTGTCAAATTCTTATGCCTACTCTAATCCTGTATGGAGACATACTCTGGGCTGATTTAATCTTTACCCTACATTGCAACTAGAAAGAATTTCATGCTACTGAACGTGAAGTGCTTTAGTATTTTGCTTTTTAGGGAGTCTTGTGGGCACTCTT
>NW_010400618.1:16661-32601 GCF_000710305.1 Buceros rhinoceros silvestris | reverse complement strand
TCGTGTGGGCACGCTTTCCCCAACTAACCTGCTGATCCGCTGCTTCTGTTAACATTCCCACATTTTCCCTCCAGAAGGTACCAACAATTTCCCACATGGAAGCCCTTGAAAGGTTTTCAATTAGAGCCCTTTAAAGAGAGGTTCTTAGTCACTATCAGAGTGACATTTTCAGGAGGTGATCTAGGCCTCTTAGACCTTCCTTTGAAGGTGCTGAGAGACTTAAATAGCTCACACCACAAAACAAATGAGACTCTCTAGACATTATTTAAAGACAAATTATTACCATCTTAGATAAACCCACAATTCATAGCTCTTTACTAGAGTACCTATAGAATGAAGCTATAAAATCGTTTAGACTATTGTAACTAAAATTCAGTTCCTAAATGACTATTGCAACTCTTGTAATATTCCCCTTAGCAGCATTTTCTATTTTAAACATCTGTTAAAAATCAGTAGCATTAACTTAATGGGATAATCTGGCTGGGATCTTTTGAAATTAATCAAACAAATTAGCATTATGGACTTTTAACAGAGACGGAAAAGAGCTGATTAGAATACCACACATTAAAGCAACAAGCACATTTGTGCTGGGGCACAGAATTCACAGCAAATAGGCTTCCATGGTGTAAAACACATTTAGGGTCACACAGTTGCCATGTGTTCATAAAGGGATAAAGGAAGTCCTATTCCATCAACTGAGCTATATTTCAAATAAATTAATTGCCAAAATAAAAGCGTTTCCTCCCTTACTGCACCTTCCTCTGTCAATGAGGAAGTAGAATAATTGCATAATGATAAATGACTGAGACACACTGTTCCCAGACATTCATAATGGCTAAGTGCTGTACTGATCATATAATACTGTGATGTGCTGCTGCTATATGATTCAGTCAATGGAACAAAACAGCAGGGCAATATTAGTACTTACGATGGTGTATTTCTGGTCTTAAATTCTATTCACCTATCATAATACTAAGGTATGCTTTATATCCTATCTACTGGCACGTATGTGCTGCTATATCCCTTGTCTCCTTGCATGCTGTTGTAACTGCTGGTCTTACAAGCTTTGAGTCCCCTTTCCCCATCATCTCCTCTCAGTTTTCTCATTTAGCTCTCTCTTTATTCAAAAGCATTCAAAAGCAGTTCTATTTTCTTCCATCCACTCTTTGGTCTGCTTACATATTCTCCCACCTCCTTTCCTCCCTCAATTTAGGTACATTTTGCTCAGCATGAGAAGGACCTGTTTGCTACTCTCCTGTGAAAGGACCAGCATGGCCGGTTCCAGTTTTCACTGGCTATTGCATGCACTGCAATAAACATGACTAATGCCAATACTGGAAGGAAGGTGAGTTTTCACCTGAAAATGTTAGAGACTACAGCGCACAACACAACTGAATGCTAATCCCCTCACTGAGTGTGCTGGACAGCCATGGCTAAGTGTTGTATGAGCAGGCAAGGCCAGATACGGAAGTTTAAAAAGAAGAGAGAATACTTTGCTGAAGTGCTGCTGAAAGAATTTCATAAAAGTCAGAGCTATCACTGCTCTTGGCAGATGTTTCACAAACAGGATTTTGTCCAAACTGTCCCATGATATCTAGCAATAAATCATATAAAGCAGAAGAGATGAAGGTATCAGGTCAGACGGACAAAGTTCAAAACAGAGCACAACTATGCAACTCTGTATCAAGTACTTATGCATTCAAATGCCAGACACCAATCCTAATGCTGGCCTGTCAGGCCTTTATTAGTAATGCTCCAGCTCACAGGGGTACCTGATAGCTACTGCAGATTCTGAAAATCTGACATGCACCACAGTATCTTTGACTGCACTGATTTGTATTAGAAAAGTTCTGGTAAGGTTCAACTCAACAACTTAAACCTCCACAAACAGAAAAAAAATAGCAAAGTGTAGGGATACATGATCAGTGCACTGAACTCCTTAAATATGAATGTTTATTTGTGATCTTTCTCTGTGATTTTAGATCAAGAGAATTAACAGCCTTTACGGAATATGCCATGTCATCTAACACAAACATCTTATCTGAAATAAACAGTGACTGGTGGAGCATGACACAGCTCCTAAGAGTTAATAGAGCATGACCAAGAAGAGGACTTGAAATGGGATTCTAGAACAAATGGGACTTCTTGAATAAAAGAAAGAATTAGTTTTACAAACTTGCAACTTTGTGGCATGTTTTGCTTGTTGAATATTTCTATTTTGTAGTTATACTTTTGGAAGCTAGATCCATGACTTTATTTTTATCTTGCTGATAATATACCCCCCAGTCGTCCACTTAAATTTACTACATATAAAAGCCAAAAGCACATTACCTCCAAGAGCTCTGGGAGATTTCATAATCTGAATCAATTTCATTACCATAAATAAATGTCAAACGGCTGAAATACATTTTCTCTGATTAAACTGTCAAGGGCAAGAACATGAAGGAAGAGTGTCTTTGTTTTATTCCTTTTATGGAATAAAAAAGGGGACAAAAATGAAGGAAAAAGTTAGTAGCTTATGAGTGATCTTTACATAATAAAAAGAGTGAGTTGATACTTCCCAAAGAGAAGAAAACGAGCTAGTAGTATACTTCATTAGTAAGTAATTAGTTGTTCAGGGAAAAAAATCTGAATGCCTGGTATACTGAGTAGTCATAACGTGAATCATACTATGCTATCTTCAAACCTTCGTCTGAAGTTTTTTCCGCCCTAAGTTTATGAAGGAGACACACATATTTTTCCATTTTCCTAGCTGTCCCAAATAAAATATAGAAAACTCCAACATCTTGATACCATGCTTGCTCAGAAAATTCTCTCTCTAGAAGTGGATAAAGTGATTCTGAGAATTGTATTCATAGTTTATTCCCATTGCTGTAGTACTTGGAAGTCCTCTAGAAACATCTATTTTTCACTTTTGATGGTAAGGGAGTTTGAAGTGACAGGGTCAGTTGTCAATGACTGTTGTTGTTGGCTAAGCCTCAACCAAAAGACTATCCTTCCTCTGGAAAGAGATGTTCAGATCCCTGGGTTTAGTAACAAACAGCACCTTTTAAAGAACTTGGATTTCAAAATAGTCACTTTCACGGTGCTAATGTTTACATATTAAATAAATAAAGAAATATAGATGAATGTGATTAAGCGGTAATTTTACTTTTGAAATTTGTCATAGAAATTCAGAGACGTGATTTGTAGCAGTAATATACCACTTGTGACTTCGGCATTTTTCCAACCGTTATTCATTCCTGTGGGTTTAGCTCTTAGAAAATACAAATACTAAGAGTAGTATTCACCAGTGTCAAAACACAAGTGCACTTTAAATACTCTTCTCATGCATTTTGAATCAGAAAGAGTGGACTGACAGAACATCAAAAGTAAATGGATTGAAAATAATACTTTATGGTTACCTAAAGGAGATGGAGCCCTTCAAACTGTATCACTAACTTGTATGTTCTCTTAATCAAAATTTACTAAGGCAAATGCAGTTACATTAAGCCGAGAAATACAGTTAATTGGAGTTATTTCCAAACTACTGCCTATGAGCTAAACCTTAAATAAGGTTGTTTGGGAAAAAAACAAACAAACCAAAACCAAAAAAAACCACCTCTTGGAACAAACTCAACCCTGTGTGTTATGGAGTTAGAATCAGGAAAAGGCTCAAAATGTGCTGATTTGGAAGCCCAGTGGCCAGACTTTGATTACCTCCTCGTTGCATTACAATCCATCAACAGCGAGAGAACCTGCAAGCAGTTCTCCATACAGGCAGCACAGGATGGTATAATGCCACACTAGGGGTGAAAGACGTGACAGGAATGAGAGGAGTGGTAGCTTTCACTTGTGATCTTGGCTCCAAGCAGCTCACTGAAGATAGTGAGGAAATTATCAAAGAAGAAACCCCCCACTGGCTGCTTCCACAGTTGTATTAACCGTGATTAGGCACCTTTCCTGTCCCAGCTACAAGACTCCCTGATAAAAAATTTGAACTGACTCTAGTTGATAAGCAGTGTCTTCATCTAACTTGCAACATGTTAGAGATAGCTGTGACCCATTCTTGCATAAACTTTGCTTTGGGCTGAGTTTAAAGCATATTTGGCATAACTAATGGATTTAGTTTAGTTATTAGAGTAATATAGACACTGAATTAATTTTGATTTAGTATCATATGATACGGCTGTATTGATTTTAAAAATGTGTCTTCTAGGTCATTTCTCAGTTTGGGTTTGCAATCTTTATTTTGCTTCCTGTTTCATTATTCATCCTGTGCTTGGTCCCTGCTGTTCGCCTTGTATCTCTGTTAATGACTCTGTACAATATAAGCCACAATGAGTTTTTAACTGTGGCATGAAAAACTGGCCCCATGGAAACCGGTGAATCACCTAGCCAATCTACTACCTGCCTCCAGCAGTGCTCCACATATAACAAAGCAAACAACAGTGAAAACCAAAACAAAATTCTCTCTGTATTAGGCCTGCCCTATTACTTTGCACAAGAGAACAAAAGAAAGCTTCCATCTCTACTTCAGATTGCTGCAATGTCTAAAATCAATATCAATATAGCACAGTTATCACACTTTAAAACAACAACAAAAAAAGTAAAAGATATCTTTGAATTGATAGGCATTTGAAAAGGAGTATATGTGAAAAGGAAAACGTGCAAAATGTGCAAAATAGGAGAAAAGGAAAAAAGTTTCTTCTCTTTCTGTTCAGACAAAGCGTCAGCTTGGGCATTGCTCAGTGCCTCTTGGCTAATCTCACTAACTCAGTCTTGAGCAGTCCTTGTCAGTGACTATCCCTATGACCCTAATTGCCCCCCATAATCCTTACTGCTGCTCAAGGATGTGTGTGGAGGGTGGAGGAGTTGAAAGTGAAGGGGTGAAGTTGAGCATGAGGAAGTGGGGAGAAAAGGTATTTTAATGTTTGTTTTTCATTATCATAATCTATTCTAATTAGCAAGAAATTAAATTATTTTTCCCAAAGTTGAGTCTGCTTTGCTCACAACAGTTACTGGTAAACAATCTCTCTATCTCAATCCATGAACTTTCTCATCCTATTTTCTCCTCCTGTTTGATAGGGGGAGGGGTACAAGCACCTGGGTGAGAATTGGGCTCTTAGTCAAAGCTAACCCACCACAACAGTTAATAGCCTGGTCAAGGATGGCATCAAATCTGACACTGTTAGTCCTACTGGAAATTTACAGATTTGGTGAAGAGAAATGCAGATATCTCCTTTGCAGTCTGCAGCTTATCTTGTCACACATCCAATATTTGGGATACTTTAATTGTCTAGTGCATCAGTCACTAGGAGGTTAACTGTACAATGAAGAAAAGAAAAGAAAACTCTACATGCAATCCCACGAACTTACATTTTCCCATCCTTGTAGTATATCTTGAAATAAAAATAGCCTATAAATTATTAGAGTTTATGACTCACCTTTTCAACATTATTACAAGTGGGGAATATTATTAGAAAGATTGTTATGTTCATTTTACAAATATGAAACAAAATGGTGAATTTTCAAGTAATTTATTGAATTTCTTTAAATAATTTCTTAAAGTAATGTTCCTCAAACAACTGCAGACTAAGCCTTTTCCAAAATCCTGATCAGAGCAATAAAAAAGTTAGCTGTTCTTTCCATTAACTAACCAACTGATATTACACTCACTATTATCAGCACTGACCATTGCTAAAGCCAAATTTTTCTAAAAAACCTCCATCAAGGCAAAACGTGGCAGAAAATGTGTCAGTGGTTGAAACTTAAAGAAGATTAGAAAATGGAGTCGCAATTTCTAAGACAGAAAAAAAAATAGCACAAATTTATGCTAACTCCAAGGGCTGGGATGGACTTTACATGACACTAGTAAGTGCTGAGAATACATTTGTCTCAGGAAGATTAGTTTAAATATACTTAGGGCAAGTTATTACAAGTGGAATTTATGACAAAAAATAAGTAACAAGAATAGATGCTGCATACATCAGATTGCATAACTTTTTGGATATTGTCAAGAAATTAACATAGAAGGTTTCTAATACAGTTGAAAATGGTGCAACCTATTTAGTTTCTGAAAGCTAATTTCATAATGCCATAGGTATCTGCATAAGCCATACATCACAGAACTGGGGAAGAAATGAAAGTAGGTTAAGAAACCCCGACTGAATACAAACAATAATGTTCCTGAAAAGACTGAAAAACGTGATTCGAGGATAGTTTTTCCAGCCAAGCTTTCTGCATACAAAATCAGTACACTGCTAACTCAGCTTTTAAAGTTTTTGGCAATGGAAAGTTAACGAAGAAAGTAAGAGAACCTACTGTACTTTGAAGAACTTGCATTTTAACAATTTTAGCCTCTTTTCTGCATCTCAAAAACATTAAAGGAAAAAAACCCTCACGAAATTTGATGTAAAAGCCTGAATGACTTTATGAGGCCTTCTAATTGCATATGATTATGATGGAATATATTGGAATGGCCATAGAAACATATGAAGATGATGCAGAAGTCTTTTTATACTCAGCAATGCTGAAGAAACAGATGTGATTATTAGTGCCAATTATACAATATTGATTTGAAATAAAAGAGCAAGTGTTGGCTTGTCTAATGACATAACTTTTTGAGTTATTCAACGAAAACCACACATTCTAATATCTACATGCATTAAGATTGAATATGCCCCAGCACTTGCAAGGGTTTTTGGTTTAAATCTTATAAAAAACCTGATGTTTCAGCAATACAGCATCTTTCTTGTGGTAAACGACTGTCACAACTATCCAGATGTCTCATCCCTGAGTTCAAAAGGAGTAGCCAAATGTTCAGTGTTAAGTGACAGCTGTACTTCCTGATTAATAATCCTTATTCTAGTAAAGACCTCCTGTTGGAATACAATATTGGGGTGTAGAGCAAAGTAAGATTGCACAAGACCTATTATCTGTGTCTGAGGCAATAATTTCTTGCATAAGTATGTATGTCTATCTTTTTGTTTAAATACACTCCTGTATTTTTTACAGAGAATAATATGGATTCTCTTATGCCTGATTCTTCTGTTTAAATATGAAGAATGTTTTAGGGACTCAAGGAAAATTTATTTTAGAGGAAATTTCAGCTACTAAGGCAGATATGTAATCATGGAATTCTTATAAACTGTTCCAGGCTCTGGTTTTGGACAAGACTCTTCCAACCACTGGTTTCAGTGTGAAATTTAGGCTAAAACATCTGACTGCTGAGTGCTTTTCTAAGTAGCACAAGAATAGGGTCTTGAGGCTGAGGAATGCCTGGTATCATTTCATGGAGGACAGCATCTTTTTGGAAACATTCCATGCAGTGCTGCTGCCCAGTGCAAAAGTGCTATACTCTCATGCAGGACCTGAGAATTCAGCCCGTTTAGGATACAACTCCAGATGATAAAATCATATTCCATGTTCAGTACAATGTGGCACTTAGATCACTGCTGCTGTGAGAGCTTTCTAATTGTGTGGCAAAATTCAAGCTTACCAGTGTTTTTAAACTAACTGAAAGAGGTCAATGATAAGATTCAGTCCAGCAGTGAAGAGAAAGGAGCTATGGACAACCTGTGAATATAAACACAATTGTTGGACTTGAGGGAAAAGCGCGTATGCTGACTAGCTACTATGATTAGCCAAGCCATATGTTTGCAAAAGATCTCACTGCTCACCCAACACATTTAATGGACTCTTTTGACAGTGGCCCTTGTTACTACCCTCTAGGATACAGACATGAGGAGAGAGATCATGGAAACATGCAGTTTATCAACCCAGTAATTGAAGAGAAAGATATAACCTCAGATATTTCAAGAATGTCTGCATCTCTCAGGATAAATGAAGGAAACAAGCATCAATTTCTGTAGATAATTTTGTCAGAATTAAAGTTGCATCTTGTATCATATCTTTACACAATCACTTATCTGCAAGTCTCTGTGACAAAACAGGTAAACCAAGTGACAATAAAAGATTGACAGCTCACAACTGACAGTGTTTGACCGTGGATAACTTTGTCAAAAAAAGTGCTCATGTGGAAGATGAGGAATCCTCTGCCAGATATAAAAAGATAAGACATATCTAACAACCACATTAAACAATGCTGTCTCAGCAGTGGAGGCATATGATTTTGAGAAAAGCAATGACAAAGTTATTTCCTTCTTAAAAAGACAACCCTCTGAGATTGCTTGAAGGAAAATCTTCACCCTAAATGAAAACAATGCAAGGAGACACAGAGTACGTACGTCCACTCTTTTGAGGCAGATTTTCTCGCAACCAGTGTGTTTGTTGATCAAGACTGCCCCACCCTAAAGGGAACGTGTCATCAGTAGATCAAATGGCTGTTTAATCAGAGAAAACAGTACAAGAACAAGACCTCACTGAATGACAGAGTTCCTTACAGACAAAATAATTCTAATTAAAGATCTCAAAAACTACCAGTAGAAAAAAGAATAAAATGGATAAGACTTTAATTTCAGGACGAAGAAGTGAAACAGCACCTTAATGAAATTTGAGGAAACCAGAAAAAGATCAAAATTCTCTAGCTCCATTGAACAATCAAGAATTTTGAGAAAATAATTTCTAGGTGTTCTGTGTCAAGGGAACAAGTGCCACATGGAAAATGCTACTTCCTGGGTTTGTAGATACAGTCATGTATAGCTTGGGTAGTCTGCTCTGATTGCTATGTGCACTAATTCAGGAAAAAAGGGAACTGAAGGAAACGTACATCGCCTCTCCCAACAACAAAATCAAGAATCCATCCTGGAAACCCAAGAGGCAGTGTTGTTCCGGAACAGAATTTTGGTGTTTTTTATTGATTCTGGAAGCAAAACCAGAGCAGCATTAGAGTAGATCCAGTTCTAAAAGCTTCTGTTAAAATGATTTAACCCATCCTTTTAACATTTTACTCATGATCTAGCATCATCAAATATGTGAAATTCTCTCCCATAGTTTTCTTCATTGAATGGTGACAGACTAAGAGATTAATGTGGTGACTTGTGCACCAGGTCCTAAGACATAATTCTTAAGTAATGCATAGTTAAAGGGATCTAACAGTACCACGATGTGATGTAGGAAGTTGACAGTAGTACTGCCTATCTCCTTACAGATTTGCTATTCTGCAATACATGGTATAAAGGTTTGACAAAAATACCTTCAGGCACACTGAACTTGCTCATAGCATATAAACCTCAAGCTCTTGATCTAGTCAAAAGGGTTCTTCAGTATCAAGGAAAAGTATCTTTGGTTATCATCCTGCACAAAGTAAGAAAACAAGATGGTATGCTTCTGCAGATGTGACACTATCTTTCAATAGCACATGGAACTATAAATATTGATTACAATAATTACTGTGGTTTGCATCAAGTAGTGCATCAAGCAAGTAGTGGTCTGACTGATGCTGCTTTTTCATTAAAAGATATAATGCTTGCAAACTTGATATTCAAAGTCTGGTATACATAGTTACTCTTCTACAATCATAGGACCCCTTCAAGTAAGGCAGGACTTTAATGAAAGTTAGTGTTAAAAAATCCAACAGAGCTTGAAACCAGTGGAACAAAACTCCTTCTACTAAAGAGGGCCTATCTACTAAAGAAAGGCTATTATCAGCTCCAGTTTTGCTATTGTAAATGTGAAGAACTGACAATGAACCAACCAGTAGTTCCCATTTAAACTTGGCAAATCTAAGACATTTAGAATGAGGTTGACAGAGTTCATTAGTTGCTAAAAAAAGCTATTCTTTACAAGTCAAGTATAAAGCATAATCATCATCATGGCTTTGCTTCGTGGATGAAGATTTGGGAAGGGCTTTACCCACGCTTACTGCAAGCGCGCTTATGGCTGAAAAGGCCAATACGGGATAGGCAAGACCGGTTGCAAAAAGCACAGTGGAAGGTCTCCTTGGGTGGAATAGTCGAGGCACGGTTCTTTCTGCGCTGTCTTTTCTCCTCAAGACTGATTCTACTTGTGCTCTCAAAGGAGACAGCAGTGTTATGTATGGTGTGTCTCCAAATCTCCCGATTGTCCTCTATGAACAATCAGTTTCAAAATATTGGTGAGGATGCTGATTGCCATGAAAAGACTGAAAGGAACACCGTAATTTGGTAACAGTCTCACTCTGTTTCCAATATTAGACATAATCCAGTGTAACAATTTGGTAGCATCTTGCAGGTCAAAAGATATGATCCTGTCTCCCTTCTGGAGCAATGCAATAACTCGTTGAGGTCATCTTGACCATGGTAGTTTTCTAATAAAAAGAACTAAATTTTCATTATCTAAGGCTGATCTCCAAATTCTGTTATTTTCTGCAACAAGAAATGTTTGCTGTGGAGCACTTTATCCTGAGAAATGAACTCTCACTAGTTCTTTTACATTGGAAATGCAAACACGACCAACACTCCTGAGAGTGGCCACTGAAAAAGAAGGGAAGAAGATTCAGATGGTGGCAATGCCAAAAATCCCTAGAACTTTCCGTCTGTTTCACATGATAGACAACCTAATTTGGTTAAAAAATATGGCAGTCTGCTCAGCAGAAGTTACTGGCTTTAAGGCATACAGGGATTTTACTGAAGATGGTAACAACACTTTGTGCCTATCTGGTATGACTTCAGAAGGTGTGTCTCATTAAGGGCTGCATTACTGCTGAATCCATTCCTAGTGAGCAGCAGCAACTAAAACAGTTTGTGAATTTTGCACACTCTTGGTGCCTCAATTACAAGAAAGATGATACAGCAGAAAATTGGGATCTGAAAAAAAGGGAATATTGATAGTTGAATCTCCTCTTTTCAGCTAGTTTTAAATAACTAACAGTTCCGAGAGCGCTCAAAAATCTCCAAGTGAATGGAGTGCCTGAATATGCAAGAAATTATTATGTCTTTGCTCTCCATCTGAAAAGCTGAAATCAAAGATGATACCTTCTGGAATTCATCACAGCTGTGCTGACCAGTTACAGATATTTAGGGATCTTGGAAAACAGCTGCAATAGCAACTGTAAAAATAATATCAGACTCCTTTCTTAAATTCCTGCAGTAAAAGCCACTCAAAAGACACTGAACAAGGACCTTATAGAGTAACAGTCCAAGGACACCTCATAATGTGCAGTTCAAAAGTGCAGCACAGCTGCAGAAAACTCCTTCCCCGCCCAAAGAACAATATGTGAAGTCTTAATTTCCTTGTTCTCAGCAGATGCAGCAGCATTCAGAGAGGAAGTGTTACAAGAAATTGAATATCTTATTCTGGAATGCAGGACCTTCTTCCTTCCCACCTTCATTCTTTCCCTGCCCATCTTACCCCAAAACTGCATTGCGTCAAACTATACACTTTGGGTCTAAAAGCCCTATGCTAACAGCCAAGAAACATCTAGAAGCTGAATAATGGTTGAGGTTCAAGACCGCATCTTACCCGGAAGCTTATTCAAAGAGAAGAGCCAGAGAGGAAGCGAATCTATTTATAGGCTTCGAGAATGACTAATAGATACCACATACTACTATAGGAATTACTGCAGTTCCTTCTGATAACTAAAGGAGGCTTTCCTGGAAAAAAGAATCTGAGGGCTTTGAGGCTAGTGACAATACAGTTGAGAACTCCCTGTTTAGTATTGCCACACTGAGAGGAGGTGCAATGGGGCATGGGAGCCGTAGTGCGACAGAAAAGGACTTTTCATCAGAATAAAAACTCACAGACAATCTCAATAAAATGGGGTCATGGTACACAGTAAAAAGGTGTATTTAGAACTTTGTAGTACTGTCAAAGTTTGGCCACTTTAATGGTTGTGCCGGTCTATGAGGAATACAGATAGGTCCTCATGAAAGCTGTAAGAGGATTTCAACAATAATGAAAAATTGAGGGTACTCTTTAGGCAGGCACAGAAGGATTATTTCCTCTCTGCAGAACACTGGAAAAAAGAGGAAACAGTATGCCTCACTCCTTTTTAAAACTACAGAAGAACGTGCAGAGACAA
This sequence comes from Buceros rhinoceros silvestris, assembly GCF_000710305.1. NCBI lineage: Eukaryota > Metazoa > Chordata > Aves > Bucerotiformes > Bucerotidae > Buceros > Buceros rhinoceros. The sequence goes on along the minus strand of NW_010400618.1, from coordinate 20,660 downwards.
GGGGTTTAGAGCATGACCCTAGTAACATTGGTTAAGAGTGCTCGCATATTCGCACTCTGCAGCGTGAATATGCATATAGATGAACACTCAGAGAAACTATTACATTCTCTTTCTCTGCTTAAAGGAACTTTTCTTGCTGTGTTTCACTGAGTGAATTTAAACACGCCTGAAGAGCCCTGCTTAAATGCATTATTTGAAACGCATCACACTTGTTGATGTTTTTCCTTACTATCTACTTTCAAAATAGATTTGACTCACACCTCTGCCACATCCCGAAAAAGAGAAGAATCATTAAATATAACACCCAAACCCCAGGATTATAATGATTTTTGGTAGATAGACCACACAGCATAGCATAAAATCTCATGAGGCATGCAGCACAGAGGTAGAGCAACATGATTCAAACATCATCTTGGAAACTCCAATAAGGAAATGACATCACAACTTTGAAATTAAAAGATAAGAACTCATTTCAAAGTAGATTGGAGAGCTCATGCTTACTAATTGGTTAGTTTGTTGTGGGGTTTTTGATTTTTTTTTTTTAATAAAAAAGGGATTTACAGTGTTTTAATACTTTCAACTGATCCATGACTGGTCCACTTGTTGAAATTTTAAACTCTTTCCTAAACATTAAGGCCTACAGAATTATCTAAATTTTTCTGTATTAGTGAGAATACTGCAGATTAGCTGCTATAAGGTAACTAATCGCTAGTTGTTTTCTATTCGTTACTGGAAACACTATTTTATCAATTAGTTCTGAAGAGCTTTACCACTTGCCTGTTAGCAGTGAACAAATTCAATGAATATTTGGAAAGAAAAGGAAACGAATAGAGATGACAACAAAAGCCAAAAAGACAATCCAGGTGATTTAATTCACCGCTCCCTTGAGAACTAATCACTTTGGTTTATAACACTGAATACGTGTGTGGGAGGGAGTAGGGAGTAGGGTGATAAAAGAAGTTCCAACAGCACTTCTCCTAAGGTTTCTCCTTAAATCAGTGTAAATATTGAAGGTTTTCAAACATTTGAAATGTTGATTCAGACATTTTTTTTCTTGTCATTTCCAGGAACAGGTATTAACTTCTACATGAGGGGCTTGCTTAATGCTTTTAAGCTTTCAACCTCAGCAAAGAAATTGTTTTGTTACTTAAAAACTTAAATAAACTTTGTTTATTTAGTCGCGTGTTAAGCACATTTTATCATCTGTTCCAAATTTTGTATATTATGAGTCGTCTTCTGTCTCGTGGTCTTGTGTCTTTAGCCTTTTGGTACCTTTTTTTTTCAAAGCAGAGTTAGCATGCGAAAAGCATAATTTAATAGAGCAATAAAGATCCTAATATTTTCATGCATGTAAGAAATTTAATATGCTCTGCAGCTTACTGAAATGAAATCAGTTCAATAAGGTTTTGCTTTTTGCCCCTCATTGTTTACTTAAGCTTTTATTACCAGTGTGGTGCTCATGAAGATTGAAGAAATGACAGCACAGAAGCCTTGAGTCCTCTACATACAGGAACATAGGAACAGTTCAAGTGGAAGCAGTGCAAAGTTATTCCACCAGTGCAGATCCACTTCACGTCTGACATAACAGTGCCATATCTTCTAAAGAAAAATGGCCAGTCAGGTTTCATGTTCACTCAAATTTTTACCCTCATGTGGGCTTCCAGCTGTGTCAAACTGTGTGTGATGGTTCTATAATTCTCTTGCCAACACACCAACAACCAGTCTTCAGATACCTCAGTGGGATTTGAATAAGAGCTTCCAAACCTGCACAGTCAGGTACTAGGAATTATTATTTCCAGTACCTTCTCAGTGTAGATTGTGGATGCGAAAATGCTCCTGAAGAGATAATGAAGGCCTACACAAACGAACAAACACTTGTCTGACACTTAATGTCCATCTGGTAGTGTCTAATTTACATTTCAAGGTTTGATTCTGAAGTCTACTTTAGTTACAAGGAATAATCCTTTAATTTCAAATCTCTGCCATGGACTCCAGCACAGTTTGTAGTGCAACCTTATGTCCTGAAGCAAAAAAATCAAGGCTATGATGCAATATAAGGCTCTTCAGCAAATTACCCATAGTAGTCAAGAGCATTCATCAGATTCCAGGGACGCGGAAATATGTTTAAGAAATATATTTCCTCTTTTATTTTCCATGAAAACCACAGTATGATATGACTTTGCTCAATGTATGCATAAAGCACATCTGTAATATTAATAGTAAGTAACAGTATTAACAATTAATAGTACAATTAATAGAGAGACTGCAAAACTATTCTATGAATCTAATTTTCCATTTGAAAGAAGGAGGTTCTTTTGCCAATGTAGTGCTATCAAATATAGATATTATTTTAAAGTGCTTGTACTGGGATTTTAAAGTGTTTGTACTGGGATGTAGATGTTATTTTAAACTGTCTGGTTGATATGGAGTTAATTTTCTTCTGGGCAACCCATATAGTGCTGGGTTTTGGATTTGTGTGTAAAACATACCAGTCTTTTGGCTTTTGCAGAGCAGTGCTTGCATGGCATCAAGATTTGCTCCTTGATATTAATGGCATTTTTGTTTTTAAGTAACTTCTTTGTAAGATGAGATCTTGCTTTCCAGGAAATGGCTAAACATTTGCCTGGTGTTGAGAAGCAGTGAATAAATTCCTTATTTTTATTCCTTTGTTTTGCTTAACTGTTTTAATCTCAATCAATGACTTTTCCTGCCTTTGCTTTTCATTTTCTGTTTCCAGTCCTGCTGGGGTGGGGGGACTGAGCAAGCAACTGGATGAGTGCTTAGTTGCTGGATGCGGCCAATCAATCACAGTGTTGTTTTAGCCATGAAGAATAGATAAACCATGTTTTGCCTTTGCTAAATAGGCAATCAGGAATGGAAGAGACTTCCTAGTACCACTTACTCTCATATGTGAATCTGTAAAGTTTCCTGGGAAATCAATCAGTGTCTGCACTTCTGTACACACCTTTTTTGTGTCACACATTCAGATGGGTGGAGCATAAACATAAACTGATTTAGAATACTTTGGGAAAAGCAAATGTATTATTCACTATATGACATAAGCAATATTCCTTAATTTCAGTTCACTTACATGTAGGTTTTAGGACATTAGATCTCATGTCTAGTATTTATGGAATTGAGCATTAAGGCACATCATGGGGTATCTTGGTAATCTGAACCTTATTTGCCATGTGAGTTTATCCATGAAGCTGAAAGTTTTCTGGATTTATGCTGAATTCTTGTCAAGAACAGTAGTTAAGGGGACAAAATGAACAAAAATTTCCATTTCTAGATAACAAAACATCACTCGCCCTGCAGAGTTCTGTAGAAGATGAGAGTAATGAGCCACCAGCTAAGTTCCATGTAATTACAGCAAGATGCAGAAGATAGGGCAAAATACCTCACAGTCAAGACACTGGGGGACCTATTCCTCACCTGTTCCTCACATCTTTCATTTTAACCTCTTTGGAGTTCAGTCTCCTTAATTGCAAATTGGTGGTATCGGCATTTATAAGGCACTTTAAAATCTACAGACAAAACGTGCCAACCAAGCCCCACACGCATACTAACGGTGTCAAATGTATCTGGTCAGCTACCGTAGCCATAAAACTAAAAGTTGAATAGTTGCGCTTTTTTTTTGCCAGGCATTGACTGATCATTACTAACAACTATTTATGGCATTCTTATTACTAGCATCATCAACATAACCTCTAGCTACATACCAAATAATTCATGCTGTACAAATACTGAATAAAAAGATAGTCTATGTTGTATAGGGCTTTACATCAAAAAAACCCAGCAAACAAAACAACAACAAGGGAACAAGAGAATAAACAGTGTCAGTAAGAAAAACTGACTAATGCGATAGCCAGTAATCTTAGTCCATTTGCAGAACACTTTTATAGACTGGCTAAACAGTGCTACAAGGTGTACGCACTTCAAGAACATGCGCCACTGCTGTCTTCAATGCCTTTTTTTTTTTTTTTTTTTTTTTGTTTT
>NW_010400618.1:0-16597 GCF_000710305.1 Buceros rhinoceros silvestris | reverse complement strand
CTTTTTTTTTTTTTTTTTTTTGGTAATGGTTGCTACAGCTGCTTTCTCCTTCTTTCTGTTTCTAACTGCCCAGAAAATTAAAGCACCCACTTTCCATAACCTATTGCAACTGTTAAGGATTCATTATGTCAAAGACTATTGAAATGAAAGCAAGACTAATATAATGTGTGCTGATTTTTTTCAGCACGTAAGAAGGACCATATATTGACAAGACACACATATCAGCCATATTGAGAAATCTATTTATTTGTTAAAGAGGAGAGTTTGTGAAAGAACTGAGCTCTAACACCTATCAAAACCAGCAGAGTGAGTAAGTCTGTCTAGCATCTCTAGAATTTACTAACAAGGAAGTCAGCCCAGGGGTAAAAACTTGGTCAGCAACACACACCAAACTTTTGAGTTACGTAAGGACATACGGATCAACAAGAAGAACCTACCACCCCTTTCAAGTTCCTCAAATGAGAGCCCTGCTACAGAGATGTTGTGGATCTTGCCTATCCGTGGGGTTTCTGAGACCTGACATCTTTGTTGGCTGTAAGTCAAATGACTACAGGACTCCTCTTACTCTGTCTTTGCAGATAACTACTGCATAACTCAATTAGTAAATGTAAAGGAAATCCCTCTTAAAAAATTCATGTAACCTGGGCTCATCATATGCCAAAAATTATGCTTACCCTGCACTCTGGTTGTTGACTCCTCTTCAGGAAGCACTTGCACCCTGATTCTCTCTAGTCAAAATTGGAATTTTGACATTTATGTGTATAAAAAAGAAGATGCTTGCCATGCAACGTAAGCGTGTCTAACACACTTGTGATTTTTGTTGAACCTACTACCCTACGTATTCTTTTTCTGTCCTGATCAGTGTATCACCTTTTGACTCACCAGAATAAAAAAAGATAACAGAAGATATTATGTAAAACTTTTGGGGTTTTTGATTCGTTCAAGCTTTTTGTTACTGCATAATCAATTCTCAAACAGAGTAGGCAATATTTTAACCACCAAAATAAGAAAATCGCACTGAATTAAAAAAAAAATCTTTCTAAGATTTCCTTAGGAAGAAAACTGCTCACAACGCAAAACCAGAAGAATAGCCATTTTAAAATAGATTCTATCTGCCTGCATCCATCATCCTTTCTCCTGTTTGTCGAGACTGTATAGCCTTGAGCTCTGGCTTAATTCATAATAGTAAGTTCATCCTTTATTCAATCTCAATTTTATAAATTACTGCTAAATGGTCCTTCTGGTAATTTATTAACACAAAATAATGGCTTTACAGGAGGTCATTTAGGCCTGTTCTGAGCTAGAGAACAGCTAGTCCACAGCATTATAAGGTTTTCTCTCACTTAATGTGTATCTAATTCTCCATTAATTTTGAGGGGTTTGATTAATGTTTCTACAGCATTATATTTTTCCAGGAATACAATTTTTAATGGTTTCATGAGCAGCTTAAAATTCAGGAACAGATATTTAGTATTATTACAGTTCGTGCCGCTATTCACATAAGTTCTTAGTTGGGGCTCTCTAGAAAAGTAGTATTAGATGAGTCCTAGAATTTCCCCTCCACTCTCTCGGTGTCCTCCTTAAACTGCTCATAGTGAAAGAACTAACTGGTTTGCTGAAGAATTGCAGATCTAACTAAAAAAAATCACCCTGCATTTTAATATTAATCAGTCTCAAAAGATAGGGTGGAAACCTGTATTTCAATGCTGTGAAAAAAGGGTTTGTTTTTTATTCATTCAACTAGTGGGAGTTCAGAGCTGTTCAGGTTAATCAAGTGCACTGCAATACTAGCTGTATTCTTCTGTACTAGATTTTGGTCTGGATTCACTTGTGGACTATTTGCAGTAATTAGAGTGAAATCGTATTGATGTGCAGTTTCTTCCTCAAAGTCATGGCAAATGGCAAATGAATAATGCTGATAATCTGTGACATTAACTTCTTCAGGAGAGAGCAGGAGTCATGGTTGCCTTTTTTTAAAGGGTATTCGAGTTTTTTGAAAAAATCATAGAATCATTTAGGTTGGAAAAGACCTTTAAAACCAACTCCAGCCATTAACCTAACACTGCCAAGTCCACCACTAAACCACGATCCTTCACCAGCTTTTTTATTCATGCTTCAGTACAGTACATGGATAAAGCAATGTACCTACACCACAGACAAATGAGTCCCCTGTCTCCACTGACATTAGTGGAGCCTGTTAGTAAATATTAAATTCACTTACAAAAAGTTCAGTAAGATATGAAGAAAGAGTTAAAGAAAGCTGTAACGTCCCTAATTTCAGTGAATCATATTGGATTTTCTTTGCTTCACCTTGACTGTCTTGTTAAAAAGTCTTAGTAGCTATTGCATTGTAAAAGAGTTTAAAGAGGTACCGTGCCAGCATCCCAAGATGAGATGAGAAGTTTAAACCGGGAGAAATACCTTCAAAGTGAAGGATGTCTCAGAACTGCCTCTTGTCCAAACAATATTTCCGTTTGGTCAAATGTCTGATTTAAAATATTATCTCACAGCAAAACTATTTTCTCACCCCTTCGCCTTGAGTCAGTTGGTCCACCATGAACACACGGTATACTAGCTTAGATGTATCAGATGGTACAAACTATATTCCTTAATAACACTCCTCCCTGCTGTAATGGGAAATGAAGAAAAGACATCAAAATGAATGATGGCCATTCCATCAACTGGCAACTTTGGCTAGTTATTTCATATCTCAATTGAAAGGAACACCATGTTGGTTTTATTTTAAAATCTTTGCTTGAACTAAAATTACTATAAACTCCAACCAATGGGTTTATAGTAGTGTAACCAAATTAGTCTTTTAAAACAGAAATTATACTTGAAAAGTTAATTGTGGACACATCACATCCTTTATAACAATAACTGGAGAATTTGCTCTTTAGAGGAAATTCTAAGTGTGTGTGCAGAAAAATTTAGAAAAAGGTCAGATTTTTTTATTATAGTAGTTATACATTTGTACAAATCACAGATTCCCTTTGTTGTTAGAAGTAACACAGAGAAAGAGCTAAGACAATGGTTTTTGTGTTCTTCTGGAACTCTAATATTGTCAACTTTTTGAAATTTAGTAGTAAAGTCTGATTGGTTGACTCGGTGTGCAATGCATTGCAATGATCACCTCAAAGGTTTGTCCTTTGCCAGAGTGCTCTCAGTGTCAGCTATGAGAATGAAATTTAAAGCTTTATTATCTTCTATCACCTGGGCAGAACTCAGAAACAGCTTGCAGACAGTCCATGTCTTATAGTACTCAACTACCTATGGGAGTCAAATGTTCCTAATGAATGTGAGAGTATGTGCCAGAGAGACTGTCCCCCAGTGATAATAAAAAGATTAAGTGGCTAAAAAGCAGTCATCAGCAAAACAAAAAATTAACTATATGCTTTTCAAAGTGGAAAAAGAAACAAAATACTGTGATGATGGACAAACAAAACACATCAGGAAGACTTCCAAAAACTGAGATATAAGAGATGACATTCTGGCACCTATTAATGTAATAGCCTCATAACAGCTTTTCTGATACCCAAAATATTTCACCTGGATGTCCATAAAGTCAAGTCTTTCCTTTCTGGTGACATATAATCATACACTTCTGCCTGCCTTAGTGTTCACAGGAGGGAATATTTCTCTTGTTTTGTCGGTTTCATTTCTTCCCCATTCTCTGCTTCCATCACCCCAAGCTCCTCAACACAACAAAAAACAACTTGAAAGGGAGTGAGCTGGAAAGCAGCAGCACATGCTGCTTCTCAATACAAAGGAAGTTTCTTATGTTTGAACCATAACAAGCCTAGAACCGGAACAGAGGGTAGAATCCAGGAGATAAGGGCTTTCAAAGGCCACCTCTCTCTGAATGCTTCATGGCAGGACCAAGAGGACACAAGTTCAAATATTCACATATAGGTTTGAAAACCGTATGTAAAAAATAAAATCGTAATTATTATTAAGTTCTGTGAACACTCTTCCAATTTCTGCGATCTCGTATTCAACAGCACTCCAGTACACAAATACAAAATCCTTCCAGTTCACATCTCAGTATTATCAGATTCTTTCTTATGTCTACACAATGTTCAGTTGCAGCTCTACACTAGATATAGATAAATAATATTAAAATGGTCCATAAATGTCCATGATACTTAAAAGATGAACTATTTACTGGCAAGACTTCCACGGGACACGTAAATTCAAATCAATATCCTCTAATGACTTTTATTAGCTGGGACAGTCTCTGTATCAGCTCCATTCAACAAAATCTATTTACAATGAAAGGAAAGGAATATTACAGGAGTAAGCTTATGTTTCTCTTTTGGTATGTACCATATTCTGGTGGAAGACTTTTTTTTTCTCCTTTAGTGAAGCTGGTGGTCTAAAACTCAACCTTTCTGACTTAGGTATGAAGACCAGCAATATCAACAAATGCCTGTGCATGCTGCAGAAGCGCCTTCTGAATACAAAGAAGTGGTTATTACGGCTGATGGCAGCTGTGTTTTCACAGTACTGTGAGAGCAGTGCTATGTATGCGTAATCAGAGTACCACATCATGGACTACTAGAACAACCTATGCCACAAGGAACATCAACAACCAGAGATCACACTCTTGCAAAACTATTTTCAGCCCAGCCATTTCCTGGAGGAAAAGAAAGAAAAATAAAGGCATTGAATGAGATGAATCTTAACAGAGCTTGGTGTTGTGGGGGTGGTGAGAAAATTAACTCCGTCCCAGCCGAACACAGTACACCTGGTAAGTACTGAATAAACAAATAAAAGGAATTTCCCATATAGTTGAAGGAATGCCACTGAAATTACTTTTGATACAAGAATCACACAAGGAAGAAAGTTATTCAGAACCAGAAGAGATAAACTATACCAAGTGTTCAAGTGAATGGGGCTTGTACAAAAAACTTGCTAGGAGATAGTGATCTAGTTATAGTCATAAGGAAACCTCCAGCCGCCCAGTGCTAGGTCAGCAGTGCCCTTCAAGCCATCCAGAGCAGATAAGGACAAACAAGCAAGCTATTGAACCATCTCAGCAGCTTGGCCCCTATTGCTGCTGCTGCTGCCCCTGGCCATGAACACATTTCCTGATTCCTCTGCACATCAGTTTCCCTCACTGGTAAAACAAGAAGATAAGTACTAGTTTTCCTTGCCAGGTATCTGCAGATTTACAAAGCAATCTACAATAATGCAAAATACTGTTCAGTAAGTTGGTATTATCATCACGTTGCAGTTCACATCCAAGCATTTCTAAGATTGAAGAGATCCCAGTGGGTAAAAAAAGTCCTTAGCATGTTTTGTTACAACACCTTCTTTGAAATACACCGGGAGAACTGATTAGGTTTCACTTGCAAAACTTCATAAATACACAATTTTGTCAAAGATAACAAGACTGAAATGTTGAAAGAAAGTGTCGAATATTGCAATTCAGTATATTGAGGCTACATCATGGATGAAACTGAAGATGCGATGTTAAAACTGTATTGTCTTTCTGAGCATTTCTTGTATTAATATCAATCTAGATGGTAAGAAAACTAGTCAAAAATATAATATAAATTCTTTTTAACATAAAAATTTTTAGTCATTGATTCTCTTCTAGTTTAGAGAATAAGGTATATGGAATACATGCATCCATACACAACAAGCAGAATGTTTTAGCAGAGAAAATCTATTCTGCTGTCTACTCTTACAGTTAGCAGGCAGGCAGTACCTACAACATAGCTTGCACATACATTGCACCTGATGTCAGTACAACATAGAAAAGATTTTTTTATTACCACTTCCAATCATTTACATAGATCATGGTAGTAGGATTAGACTTTAGTTTGATCTTTCAGGTTTAAATCCTTTCCTGAACCTTGTTGTTTCTGAAAGATAACATTTGTCTGTCAACCGATCTGTCTTATAAATCTATGTGTTAACTTGGTAGAATAAAGTAATGAGAATATTTTAAAAAAATAGTTTAAGAAATTGTTTCAACCCCATTAGTGACATCTCAATTACTGATCAGTTTCCTGAGAAAACACCATGTGATAAATACGCTAGCATTTCTCTCAGACAAAAAGATTATGATGTTCCTCTCCAGGATGAGATTTGCAGCAGGGCTAGAGCATGTCCTTGGCTGGATTGAAGAAAGGACAAAAAACTGAGCTGCTGCAACCAATTCATACGTTTACATTGTCAGATTCATGATCACAAAATCTAAACTTTTCTACCTTAATAGGCCTGGAATTCTTAAATGGAAATACAGAGTTAGACACTGATATCCAAGCAGAGGAACTACATAGATCCACAGACGCCTTAAGATGCCTAGCTCCTACTTAGGGTCCTAAATAACCATTGACTTGAATGCACTGTTAGGATCCTCACTATTCCTTTGATTCATGTCCAACCACAGTAACACGCCTGTGAAAGTTCCAGTCAACAACAAATCTCTCTTGTGCTGAGATAGCAAACAAATCTGAGAAAGCTGTAATCACATCTCTGATTTTTAACTGAAAAAGAAATTTACTGTACCAAAATGCAATAAACTTCACTATATTATACATAGGCACATTTAAGTACCTCCTAAATAGCTTCAGCATCGAGGATATTGATGCTGTTGTTACTGGTGCAATGAAGATGTTGACAATACAAAAATGAACTGCATATATGCACCACCATTCCAGTTTAAAAACGGGCAGGCATTCATGTTCCAGGAGACCTAAATTATGCATGGAAAAATTTGAAATTTTCATGTAGTATTTGACATCAGTTTACTGTCATAGTTGTCAATTTATAAAATGTTGCTGCCTTTGTCTTTTAAATTAAATGTGAGCTTGTAAAATGGAACCTAAGATATTTTGCAGAAGACAGAGGAAGAGAAATGGAAGGAATAATTCCTAGGCACAGTGTCAAGCTTATATACTGATAAAAGCAATATGGGAGTTTTCAAGAAAAAGAGAGATGACCCTGGTCCCCCTGCTCTCTGCCTTCTTCCTCCACGGTGTAACTCTTCCAGTTCGTCCTCCTTTTTTTAAGAACTTTTAAAGTTCTTTTTAGAACCGAAGTTCTCTTATGAACTTTTTGCTGTTCTTAATACTTTGGTTTCCCACAGCATTATTCATGCTGCTTGTCTCTGTGATCACAGTACTGAGCCTTCTTGAGGAAGGCAACCCAGGCTATTTATGTAAAGCTACCCAAACTGAAACTCTCAGGTGTTAATTTTCTAACCACTCTCTCTGTCTCCTGAACCAGTTGAAACAAAAAAAACCCAAACCAAAACAAACAAACAAACAAAAAAAAATCAGTCTTGGAGAGATCTTCCTACAAATATACTACCATTCTTTAAACATAGGTCACTTTCCATGAAATGCTCTTTAAGGATAAAAACCCTTTGAATTTTATTACATTTCTCCATGATCCACTTAATAAATCAGTCCTAATAAATAAGTTTATTAAGACCAAGAAGCTGGTGTTACTGCTTGTAGTCTTGATTTACTAATATGAATATAGTAATAATAACAAACACAAAAGCCATACATACTTGTCTGTATATACATCCTTAAATAAACAAACTGAGAAATCTATAGAAATAAGGTAGAATTATAACAGATCTGAGGACCTGGATGCTAATATGTTATCTTCTTCGACAAAGACTTCTTGGCTGAAATGAGTAATGAGACACAGTACTCTTCACCTCCACATAAATTGTCTGAAAACACTCTTTGCTGGGAACAAATTAATCTCATTAAAATCTATAAGACATGGACCAACTGTAAGTCCAAATAAAATGAGACCATGCCCAGTCAAGCTGCTGCCTGTAAAGTGCCTCACACTCAATCTTCCTCTGCCTCCACTAGATTTGCAGAAAGCCAAGAATTACAAGAAAGTGGGAGACATCTGGTCCGTTTTTTGAGATCAGAATGGACATATGGACATTGTGGGAAATCTTAAAATATGTGGTACGTAATCTGTATGCATTCATTATCAACAGAGAACTCCAGTTTGTAGTACTTTCAGTGTGTCATATAGGACACTGCCTGTGTTTGTTTTATCTAACACTTTTGGCATCTAAAAAATGAAACCAGCTATTATGTTCTCTAGAATAATATGCAGTAAACAGATTACATAAATAATTCTGACTAATTTCACAGAAAAATATCTTATTACTTTTACAGAACAAGGTGACCGACACACGAGGAGTCTCTGCTGAGACTATATGCCTAACTTTGCAAAAATCCACTGTTAACCCATCAGCCCCCAAGCCAATACCTTGAAGGTACGTGACAGTCTGCTACAAACAGCAACACTGAGGCACATCAGTAAACAGAGCATTTCATTTTAGTATTAAAAATGTAACTCTGTACAAAAAGAGAGGTATTAGAACAGAACCTTCATTGTGGTTGTGTTAGGGGACATTGTTGCCCTCAAGACAGAAACTAGATTCAAGACATCTCAGGAGTTTTAGTAAATTTTCTTTCAAATATTTCCATAAATATTATTTAGAACTGCATCCTAGTTTGCCAATTTGGAGTGTGTTTTCTGAATTCCCAGGTTCTTTGTCTGAGTATGATTACTTCTCACTCTATTTGGTTTCTTTTGCCTTTTTCCCTCTGAAACATGTGATTTTAAAGAATACACTAAATAAATAGATATCTTTTTCCACTACTGAAAATCTGTTGCCTTCTGCTGTATGAAAAATTACAGAAAATTCATACTAGTGGAGGTCCTTTGCACACACTATATATTTTTTAATTTCAGTGTAGCTAACTCATCAGCCAAACATATTCAGACATCTCTCTGCTGTAAAACAGGTTCTTTCAGTTAAGAATAATATTTAAGTACAGTAAACTGGCATTTATCATATCTCCATATTATTGTGAAGGAAAAATGTTAAATTACATTATTGTCTGTGATTCCTAAAAGACTGATGGGAATACTTCTATATTTAAAATTTAAGTATAAAAAAAAAAGAGTAATCCGATGTTTTAAGGGACTGAAAAAGGAAGAAACTAATAAAGCTAAAAGAACCACCAATTAGCAAGGAGTTTATTTACATAATTTTTCCTAACGCAGCTATATCTAGGTTTAAAATATCTATACTTGCTACAATGTTGACCACAAACAAGATATTCAGAACCCTGCTTCATGTATGATTCAGCCTACTTCCAGTATGTATAACCTTGAATTTGGCAAGCGCAATCTCATTTGCCTTCACGCTGCCTAATCCTCCACCTTCATTAGCAGTCAGCAGAGTTCCTCATGATTTTCTCTGCCCTGATTTTTTTTAACTTCATTTGAAAATTTAAATAAAATTAATAAATATCCAGAGTGTTTGAGAATCCACAGTGCCTCATGATTTTAGTCATGGAGTTGTAGATGTTCTGTATTCATGAAGACCGATTGTGCAATATCTGATATCACGCTGCAGCCAGAAAAAGTTAATATGAAATAAGTTCATGTGAAGAGAAAAGTCAGGCACAGAACATGCAAAGTAGTTCTTCCAGTCTACTTAGCTGGACGAGATTGACTCAAACGGACTGTCATGTTTTGAGTAATGCAGTCAAAGAGAGCAGGCTGGGATAGTGTAGGAAGCCACAAATGGTTATTTGTTTATTTGGGTTTTGCTTGGTTTGTTTTTGTCTAGATAAGAGAAGACTGAAGAAAAGGAAGGTAAGAGCTTTTAAATATGGATAAAGGAACTGCAGGAAAGCAAGAAAGTGCTCTCCATGATTGCAACCAACAGAGGAACAACAGAAATGTATCACAGCAAAAGAGATTCAGTTCATCTGTTCCAAGAAGCTTGTTGATATAAAGGACAGATTGTCATGGGATAGGGCTGGGTCAGCCTCTACGTGAATGACAGATGCTCTCTATTAACCCCTCTCCCTTCCCAAAGGGGAAGAGAAAGGGAATAAGGGAGAGAGACTTCTGGATTGAAAAGGAGAACTAAAACTGATTTAATGAAAATAATAACTATAAAATGAAATATATACAAATACATACAAAACCAATAATGAACCCAGCCCCCCGATGGCAATTACGTCACTGTCACCACTGATGCTGTGAGCAGGCATTGGGGAAGTCCCAGACTGGACTCAGTGGCAGACGGGAACCGGATTCAGGAGCTGCATTCTGGAAGTGAATTCAGGAATGCACAGGTTGGGATCAAAAGCAGAATGGACAGAACCCTCCTTGAATGGCAGCCTTTGAAGAAGAGAGATTGATCCCTGTGATCCTCCAGCTTTATACTGAATGTGACATAATGCTAAAACAGGATTACTAAAATGGAAACACAATAGAGCATGTCTGAGCAGTCAGGAGGAGGCAGTAGGTTTTCACAAACTCCCATATGGAAAAAATGTTCTTGTTGTACCAAATTTTTATTCTCATAGCATCAATACGTATTTTAAGAGAGAATAAGAAAAGTCATGTACATCTTACTTAAGATACATCAGTTATCAGTTTAGCTGGGCAGACAGTAGGCAAAAGTTCCTATATATTCCTATTTCCTAATCTGAGATAATATCACTGTATACTTCTAATAAAAAGCCAGGCCATGCAAAAGCACATCACAAATACAATGCCTACTGAGATGTCCTTCTCCGACCCACAGCTCTACTGGGTGTAATTATAATTACTAAGTGGGAAGTCAATTAGTGTCTAACTGCTTTGGGTTCTGAAGAAGAATTGTCCTTGATCTAGCTATGCCGGCACTTGAATTTGCAAGCTTCTAAATGTTTAAAAAGTAGTTTTAAAATACTTAACGTGCTTGGCAGAGTTTAACGCTCCATGCTGATGATCCCACTGCAGCTCAGGCCCACATGGTGACATTAGAGAGTCACACTATCTACAGTTACAAAGACACTAGAAGAAAAATGACTAGTGCAGGTAGATTTTCAATGGGACTAGTTAGTTTGCAAATAGGAAAACATTCTCTTTCTTTCTGCTAAGAACAATGAAATTAGAATTTTAAATTTAATTCTGAAATAAAGTGTTTCCACCACTCATTTCCCTTGCCACTTGTCCTGGTTTGAGTTAGAACAGAACTCATTCTGTTCAGTGATTTCACTGTTCAGCTCAATCCCTTCTAAGTCACTGCCCTTTCTGAAGGTAATGGTGTATTTTTGCTGTAGAAGTGACAATGCTTGATGTTTACAGTTACTACCAAGGGCTGGTACGCAGAAAGGCTCTTGTTACACTTGCTTTGTATATATATCATTTTACTATCATTATTTTCATTAAAGCAGTTTTATGTTTCATTCTCATACCATCAATATGTATTTTAAGAGAGAATAAGAGTACTGAGATACATCAGTTATCAGTTTAGCTGGGCAGACACTCGGCAAAAGTTAGTTTAGGGTTGGTTGGTTTGGTTTTTTTTTTCTTTTCCAATCCGTAAGTCTCTCTCCCTTATTCCTTTTCTCTTCCCCTTTGGGAAGGAAGAGGCGTTAATAGAGAGCATCTGTCATCTGTCATGTGTCTGCTCCAGCCCTAATTCTTGACACCAATACTTTGGAAAATAATGTCCGCACTGCAAAGGCAAACGTGCAGTATTTTGGACATACTTTATCTTTCTCTGGAATGTCAGTTTTTTCTAAAGTTACTATACCAAACTATCAGAACAGACATTTTTTCTGAATATCATTTCTATAATCACAATCCCATCTTTGTGTCCATGACATTCTGCAAAGCTCTGTAAAACGAAAGCTACCACTTTTTGGCTTTTGTTGTGTTACTTTGTTTTTATCATCAGTCCCTCTTTGATTATAAAGAAAGTAAGTTACAGTTTGGGCCTGTAGGAGACCTTGCTTTCATTAAATTTACAAATCTACTTCTAGCTCTACATGCAGAACACTTTTTAAAAAGGCCTTTATATTAAAATCTAAAAGACTGTTCGAATGACAGTAGGCTATGTTTGTACCATTTTCTGTTCTCATTATAATTATCATCATAGATTCAAACTGCAGCATTTTCCCCTCTTGTTGCAATCCGTGGCACATGAACGAGCTGTCGGAATTTTAATGCTTCATATATTCTATAAGTTAAGTACAGTTCTGTATGGCTTTGACCTTTTCAATATTCTATAATTTGACTGACTGGCTATTCTAATTTTTCCCCTGTTTACAGTCTCAGAAACCTGTGGGGAAGAAGCAAAATGCCTAGCCAATCAAAATACTGAACACTGAAAAGATCAAAGTAGTAAAACATACTACAGAATTTCACAGAATATATTAGGCATTAAAATTTTCATATCACACTATAAAAAGATAATATTTTCCCCTAGATACTATAAAAGTAGAGGCACTAGTGCAGCAAACATGATATCACTAAGCCAAATAACAATTTATACTAGTTGCACACTTTTGGTTTAGACTGTTACACATTTCCTCAAATAACTAGCTCTTTCCTAGCATTGAAATTAAATCAAATTCAACTTTAGTTTGATAATTTTAATATAAACTTCTGAATTTCCAGTATGTGTTTCAGTTTTGGAAACTGCAGAGATAGATGCTTCTGATCCCACTGAATGCATACCACATAACTTTTGTCAATGACAATCAACATTTCTGACTTGGCACTCTGTGGAAGTTTTCATTTTCTTGGTGGCTCACAGATACTGGGGGTGTCTAGTAACACAGAGGCAATTTTACATGATTTCTGTTTACATGACTCATTTGCACTCCTCCACTACTGAGTAAATAGTAGGAGGAGTAGGCGATACAAAAAATCCATTGCTTTGCTAGTACAGCATTCTACTAGGCAAAACCAAACCCAAGTAATCTTACCATATCAAAGATGTTAATGATATATAATGAACAAAAGAGATTAGAGAGTAATTCGTAACCAACACTAAGATGATATAATCTGAATACCTTATGGATTCATTTCTGTGTAATCATTACAGTTTAATTGGGTTATGGAACTGTAACATACTACCCTGCTATCACAATGCGTATTTCTGTATTTACTTAGGAATAAAACAAGCTTAAACAAGATGAAGAGCACTAATATGATTTGATTTGTAGTTCTTCCCTTGAAAATAGCCAAAGAAGAGACACTCTGATTATTGATATTCTTATTAAATAGTGTGTTCTATTCACGACCTTTTGACTGCAAATTGCTAATGTGTATCCTTAACAAGTTCCAGATCAAAACACAGTTAATTAGGAAATTTTGTCCCTACATTGTGGATTTATCAGAATGTCTGTCTCTTCTTTAGCAGCAAACCACTTATATATAACACAGCGGTTCAAATCTTACGCACAAGTTGCTCATCCTGCGTCCAAGTCTGCATTTTCTGGTATGATCAGACAGCAGGCACAGTCACCAAGGAAACAAAGGAAGAAGCTACTTCAACATCAGCCTTCACACGGGAATAACAAATACTCTTATAAGACAATAAGAAGTTATAATATTTCCAAATAGGATAATAATTTATGTTATAAAATTTATAATTTAATAACTCCAGCTGGTAAAAAAACAAAGACAAGTATGCCATCTAATTTGTTGCACTGTGCTGGTAAGCAAGGTTTACAGGCTAGTGTGCAGAGCAGCAAGCATGAATCTTCCTCACCCACTAGTCACTTGGTTATGTAATCTCACACTGTGTGCTATGCTCTTCTGTATTTCTCCCTTTATGTTGGATTACAGTAATCATTTATCACATCCTGTTTATTTTTTCTTTTATCTATCTCATGACCTGTTTGTTGTACTGTCTTACCGAAATGGCTCAACAGAGCTGCAAAAGCATCTCTGACAGTAAAGTCTCTTACAACTCCTGAGAAAAATGCTATCTTAAAAGCTGTCCTACATGTGAATTTAGAAAGAAACGTCTATAACAAGAGATACATTAGGACTCCACTGAGAAAGACTAGTAATTAAGGACTTAAGGAGAAATGATCAAAGTGCTTATATTTTGCTTTGTACAGGCACGTAAAAGGAGAATGTAGCGAGGTGGGGGACAGTCTGTTCTCCCAAATAACAAGAGATAGGACAAGAGGAAATGGCCTCAAGTTGTAGGAGGGAAGGTTTAGACTGGGTATTTGGAAAAATTTCTTCACTGGAACACTAGAACAGGCTGCGTAGGGAAGTGGTTGAGTCCCCATCCCTGGAATTATTTAAGAGAAGTGGATGTGGTGCTTAGGCACAAGGTTTAGTGGTGGATTTGGCAGTGTTAGGTTGGTTGGACTCAATCATCTCAAAAGTCTCTTTTCAAACATAATGATTCTATGAGTCTATGATTCCATGAATATGATCACCAAGTCCAGGCAAGTAGATAGAAAAATTGGCAGGATATATGAGCAGGGCACGTGATAATGACATGACAGAGGTAAACGCCAGACGGAAAAAGAAAAAAAGTTAACATTCATTTTCCCATAAAAACAGTGGATATAAGCTGGCTATGAATACACTTAGGCTGGAAACTGGATGATAGTTTTTAACAACCAGAGGAATACATTTCTGTAAAAATATCCAAACAGTAGCAATCGAATAAAAATATGTTTATCTTGAAATACGAAGGAAGAGACATTGTCAAATTTTTTTTTTCAAGCGATTTTTCTGCATCACTTTTTACCGCCTTGGTGAATAGAGGATTTACATTTGCTCCTGACTTATCACAAAAGGGAGATAACTACAATTATTTAGTATGTGTATTTAGTAAAGGGTAAGGACTGATCTAGAGAGATGCCTCACTAAGTTAAATGCCCTAAAATTAAGCTTGTGATACTGTGTGAGACAATCTGTTTCCAAAGGAATTGCAGTCATCAAGAGGATTATGGACTAGAAGGAAGATTATTTCCCTTCTGAAAGCACCTGGAATTGTTCAACAGACAATATATGGCTTATAACTTCCTCTGTCTCAGACACTGATCAGAAATAAGGCTACACCGACCATTGCCTGTCTGCTTGGCAATACATGTCTAAAAACCTTGGAAACATCCTCCAAAACACCAGAACATTTATGTTCCCCTTCATAAAAAAGGATAACAGGAAATTAAGAGCTGCTAAATTATAAGAATTGTACTTCACGGAACAGCTGAAGAACAAAAATACCAAATAGATGGCCTGAAAGAAAATCCAATTCTAACAGAAAATCTCCTCTAGACTAAGTGGAGGTTTAAGGAAAGATGGCAAGTAGAAATGAAGTTCAGTTCCAGGAAGAGTTATTACTGCAATCAGAAGATATTCCTGTTTGTTACTACACCACAGAAATAGTTGTTTGCTGACTCACATGATAAGGTACCAATCTGAAAAGAGTGAGGACTCTGGTAAGAGGGATCTTTTAATCACTTCCACACCCCTTCCGTATCCACATTCCTTGCAGCTGGAAACATGGTGATTTCTCCAACTGATCCTCTCTATCAATCAAGACCTAGAGATGTCTTCACAATCACAAACTTGCAACCTGCTCTTCTTACTCTTTAGCTGAATGTGAAAGAAGGTGTTAACAAATATGTTTATAATTTAATATGTGCATAACTTTACATATGGAAGTTTAGTCTTCTTAGTCTTTCTCTGTGGTTGATGGCAAGAGCTTAATTTCTCCATGGGCCAGTTCAAAGCACAAGCCTAATTTTGGTACTTTGTGTCATTTGCTGGAGGACTTGCTGTCCTTGATTATATGGCAAGATAAAGGCACCTGGCTTTGCAAAGCCAGGACTACCCTTTTAAGGTATCTGCTATATTGCTGTGTGAGAATATTGTCATGAATGAAGAGTAGGAAAAAAACAATGTCAAAAGTGGAGGAAGAAAACTGTTTTTTTTTTAAATTTATTAAGACAGAATGCACTGGTAAGTGAGAGTATTGCTTTCTGAAAACAGTCTGGTTTATGAGATAACATACAAAAAGTCCAAAAAACAAGATAAAAATGTTCTTTTC
Organism: Buceros rhinoceros silvestris; assembly: GCF_000710305.1. Classification (NCBI taxonomy): domain Eukaryota; kingdom Metazoa; phylum Chordata; class Aves; order Bucerotiformes; family Bucerotidae; genus Buceros; species Buceros rhinoceros. The sequence continues at coordinate 729 of NW_010400618.1, read as the reverse complement.
TCCCCCACCTTACTCTTATATACATCAGCTAACTAAAGAAAATACTGAGACGGTGGAAAAAGCCTAAAAGAACCTTCTCTTATGTCCTCTGCTTTTACTAAGGGTTTTTACAAATTGTTGTGATCCAGCCTCTTTTCATTTTGGAACTGAAGCCTTAGTGAGGTTTGAAAATGTTCTGAAACACGTTTCATGTGAGAAAGGCTATTTTCCTGCTGCTTTGCTCCAACAGGCTGGAGAATTAGTGGGTTTCTCTAAAAGCCTCTTGTAGAGAGATTTCCAATGCCATTTAGTAAACTCAAGGGGTCTGAATAAACATATAGATCTTTCTTTGCAACCAGCTAAGCAGCTTTTGACGTTTACTGAATATATATTGATGCCACAGTCATCAGGTAGCATTAAATAACCTTGGTGGATTAGTTGACCTGGATCTACTGTAAAATGTGAAGAAGAAAGTGTTTATAAAGATAAGTTTAGGCACAGAGAACAATTTTATGAAGCTCCTTCTCCAATCAGTGAATGGAGACAGGAGATCCTTCTAATTAGGAGCCTTGCTACTGGGTTCCAGGTCTCCTCAAGGGTTCAGGATGACAACCACTCTGTGGTTGTTGGCCACCTCCTCTGGTTTTGCCATCTCTTCAGCAATATGTAGGCAGAAGGTAACATATAAGGTAACAGTCAAGAAACAAAATAGCATAATTTCAGAGTAAAAACATCAGAAAGAATAATAAG
>NW_010400617.1:263276-272243 GCF_000710305.1 Buceros rhinoceros silvestris | reverse complement strand
AAAAACACGTAGCATTTGTGGATGGTTGAGGAAATCAGGTGCCAAGAAGAAAAAGTACTAAGCCACTTTTAGCCCTGAGTGGAGGCGCAGCTAATGGAACTGAGAAAGAGTAGGTAAGTGTTTCTCAGAGAGGAGTGTTAGGTGCTGGTTAAGTGGTCAACCTGCAGGAAGCTAGAGAAGGAAAAGCTGTTACAGATAAAGGGATTTAGTTGTTAAAAGTAGGGCCATACCCGAATCAAAATTTTTTCATATTAAAAAAAGAAGAAAAAAAAAAAAAAGAAAACCTATCCCTGAGTGAATAAAGCATCAATTTTCCTGCATTTAAAATGAGATCTAAAAGAGAACTCCGTAATGGCATTGGTTGCCATGGTGTTTAAAGGTGCAGCTCCACAGACGCTTCAAATAACGGGAGATGCTTTTATCTGCCTGTGTGGCTGAGTTAATTTTCATCTGCTGGAATTATTCATCTAGTTTGCTTTAATTATTCTATATTGGTAGTATCATAAAAGGGCCTGATCCTGCCCTCTTAATACAGACAGAGCTCTTTTTGACTACAGAGGAAGAAAGCTGAGATGCAAGCAGAACTAGTCAGGAGATGCAAAGGGGAATGTTGTGGCTCTGGGCTTGCAGAGATGCACGTAGAAACTCTGCTGACGGCACAAAGGTCCATTTAAACAGGGGTCAGGACAGAACTGGGCACAGCAACACTCACTAGGCTCTGGGGAGTGAAGGTACACGGAGAACCCATGGAAGAGGTGCTGTGTCCTGTTAACATAGGCACTGAGGCTCTCCCAGATCTGTTTGGAGGGAGTGTTGAGGTTGGAACATTCACAACTGTGTCCCCCCAGGTTTTGCCAGAGCAGTAATATCCCCAGCCAGGCTAGGAGACCTTGGTGAGGTGGACAAAGGCTGGCCCCTCGCGTTACTTACCTTCAAACTGCTGGCACGTTGGACCACCCCATGCCAAACAGACTTTTGAGCTCACTCTTTTTGCATGCGTTTTGTGGCACTGAGAACGGGTATTGACTGAATAAACAGTTTACTAAGTAGATGGGACCCGCAGTTAGGTTCCCAAATCCCTACCGCACACTTCGGTCTAATTTTCAGAGTGCAAACACTTGGCTCCTCCCACTGCCTTCACTGGTACCTGCTGGGTGGTTGCTGCCGCTGATGGCAACACCACTTGGGTGAAGGCAAGAATCCCCGCTGCTGTGCTCTGTGTGCAAGGGCATCCCCTTGCCCATGAAAGGCCTGGAACTTGTTTCAGCTGTTTACTCATACGCACAGATCCTGAGCCTTACTACCTTTGTACCTCCCTGGCTTAGTCCCCTCAGTCCCCTTGTGTTTTGGCTAAGAACACAGCCATCAGCACTCGCACTGCATCTCTAAACACAAATATCTCTTTCCTGTATTTGACTTTACTTAAAACACAGGAGTGACTTGAAAGAGGAAAAATTAGAAAACTGATGATGCGAGATGATGCAGCCTTGTGTAACTGTACTAGGGCTGTTGTTTGAAACAGGTGATCGATAAATGCATTTATCATGTTTTCTCTTCAAATATTTCTTGTCACATAATCTGCAATGAAATGGCACTCAGAGACTCGAGATGTTTTCCAGCACCCTTTCTGTGCTTTATTTTATTGATTTTTTCCCTTGTTCCCCTTAGAAACATGAGTCAGGAACCCTCTGTTACTAGAAGCAGTCCCAGTTGCACATACCTTTCATTTCCTTTGGATTACATTAATTGCCTGACAGCTAAAAGTGATCTGGGTTTTTCAGTCTTCAGCACTGGACCGCAAGAAATATTTACTAGCTGCAGCAAATTTATAAAGATGCCACTGAGATGCCTTGAGACTAACAATCAGAAAACACAGCAGCAAAACAACACTATTTTTCAAGGTTAAATGCTCAGAATGCTAAAAAGGATCTGCACATAATAAAGCCAAAGATTTGGGTTCAGCCCATTTTTTCCTCCACTTGTCTCACATAAAGGGAAGGTGCCAGTGGTCTAAAAACTGATTGCACAGTGTCACACAGCAATTAGAAATTTAATAAGGGAGCTTTAATTTTTATTTGGTTTTGGTTTTGTAGTTCAAATATCCCTTAGTGTCAACCCCCTACTTCTCCTGCCCAGTCGTTTTCTTTTCATGCATGCCTTGCTCGGTGTCTTTCTAAGACTCACTTAGCTGAGAATGGCTGGATGATGCTATATAAAGAGCAGCTGATGTGAGGGAGGGAATGGCCAGGCCGAGGTTAGCAATCTGGAACTCAAACATGACCTGCTCGACTTTGAAAAAGTCATTTAGCCTCTCTGCACCCTGTTCCTGAGGTGTAAAGTGCAGGTAATAGCACTTCTGGCTCGCCGAGGGCTGGGAGGATACCTGCTTTCAGAGGCGCTCAGGTACTATGGCAACCGCGCCGGGAAGGAGCTTTGGCAGAGGAAATACCCTGTAGATGTGTACTGGGAAGGCGGCGATACAACAAATTGGCAGCTTTGTTTCAAAGACAAAATTAATAGGCCTGATTCTCATTCAGTCACGGCCACCACTTCTTGTGCATAAAAAGATCCATCTTCAGGCCCTGCATCGGTGGCAGAGGCGCTGCCCTCCAGCCTTGGATGTACCGGTGCCTTTTGCGCTGCCTTCAAGCAGTGACTGAGGTCCCTGCGTGTATGGAGATACTCGCTGCCTTAAAGTGACTTCAGGGCTTCAAGTAAAAAAGTGGAAATTTAACTTCAAGAAATAGAACTTTACTGATCTTGGTGTAATTTATAATTCAAAATGCAATGTTCTAGGTACAAAACCGATAGAATCGAACCATTTAAAATTGGCCTGCAAAGGTACCAATAACCATTGTTTGATGATGTTCAGTGAGGGGTGATGCAAAATGTTGCTAATTCTTGTCCAAGGATCTTATAGTAACTGTTTGTGTTTGTCTGTGTTTCAGATAACTTTTCAAAGGGAAAGGACTTGCTCACAGGAGATGACGCTTGCAGCAGCACCACTGGTCCATCCTGCAGTTCTGAGCCAAGGAGAAGTGGAGCACCTCCCAAGGTGAGTGGGGATGTTCAGTAACAGAGGTGCCCAGCATCCGGGCTGTGCTGGCTCAGCTTGGAGGCCATCAGACAATACTGGCAGAAGCAGGGAAAAGGGGAATTGTTAGTCGTTGTCTTCTTGTCAGTGCCTTGCTGTGAAGCTAAGAGAGGCTGTTACGGACTGCCAAGCTGGGCGAGCAAGCCATCTTCCTGGAGAGAGCCAAAACTGCCTGCAAAAGCAGCTTAAACTGCCTCATTGGTGAGGAAATTACTGAGCTTTTTGCTACTCTCTGAACTATAGCTTTGTAGCACCACGAGTCTGTGCTGGGAGCAGGTTTGAATATCGCCTTAACAGGGGAAAACGGGAAGAAAAGTTCCACAGTGGTATAGCCTTCCGTTAATACCAATCGAGACATCATTGACAGGTACTGCTGCGTTTCCAAGCCTTCCCTGAGGTTTTAATTTCCCTTAGGAGGTGGGTTAAGTCTAGTCCATTTGTCAGCCGGTTTTCGGAAAGGTGCTGCTTCTGCCACGGGACAAGCAGATGGCGGGGAGCAGCAAAGCTGCTCTTGCAGTGTCCTGGACAACTCACTCTGGGTGACCTCTTACTTGGCAGCTTCCTGACATCGGTTTGCCACGGGTAGGTGACGCAGGTCCTTCCAGCAGAGCAGGAAGCTGAGCTGATGGCGAGCGCTGCAGGACGCCAGCAGTTCAGCCCAGCGGGTGGCTGGTGGCAGCAGCAGCGCTTGGAGCGGGGTCCGCCTCACGCCGTACCATCTCCACCGCACAGGACAGAGCAGCTGGCGGCAGGACGTTTTACACTCTAGTTCACATCCGTGCCATCTTCCTGTGCGGGGGGGAGGGAGGCTGAGGGATGTATCCTGACTATTTTAGGGAAATACATCATTATTAAGACAGAAATACCTATAGGGGCTGGAAAGTTTGGATTAAACGCCTCTACAGGCGCTGTTGAGAAGCACCCTGATTTCAGATTCTCAATCTATTTCCAAAGCGAGTTAAGAAAATTAATGAAGACCATTTTTATTTAGATTAACTTCTCAATGGTGTAATGTGGTTTTAACTAATCTGGTATAAATTAGTATCTTTAATTTATATTATTCTTTCTGAGCACTCTAAACATAGGCTTTAAAAATTTCAATACTTTTAGACTTAGCAGCAAGGGGAAGCGCTGTTTTGAGATCCTGTCTTTGTGAGTGGTTTAATAAGATGAATTTTTTTTTTTTATGTGTATAAACTATTTATAAAATGGGGTCCTTATTTTAGAAACAGTGGGGATCTTTTTGACCTGGTATTCTCCGTCATTTTATATGCCTGCCCCTCTTTTGCCAGCATGGCATTGGAAGAGCCGTTTTATTTTTTCAGCCCCTGAAGTACTGGATTGCAGATATTACTGATTTTGTGTGGTTATAGCGTATTGTGATTCCAGGTTTATTCTTCCATAATGAATATGGAAAGAAGATTTTCAGTTTTCAGTGCTCAAGAGCATCACACCTGTTATTATTTCTTGTTTTCCTCCCTCTGCCTTGGAAACGCGTCTGTGTCTCTGTGGGCCTTCGCAGCCCCTCAAAGCCTAAGGCTGGCTGCAGTAATCCTGCTTTATCCTCTTCCTTTTAACCCCTGAAAAGAATTAATCATGTGACACATGATTCACGTGAATCTGCAGTACTCATTTTGTTGTTCTCAGTCTCAACTTTCACTGCTTTTGATGATTCAACTCAAACTATTATCACATGTTCGCTTTCAGGGAAAGGCTTTAGGGGGCTTAAATTCTTCTTTGATCCCACCTCCAGCTAACAGAACACTCTGAACCTCTGGGCTCGGGGTGTGTGTGCTTGCGTGCACGTGTGCCTGCGCAGGTTGGCCTGCTTGAGAGATGCTCTCTTCAGGCTTCTCCTTGTCTGCTCACTGATTCAGTTAAGGCTGTAGAAGGATTACACCTAGTGACCTTGGGCTCCACAGGCTCGAGTCATCTCTGCATTGGAGATGCCTCAGCAGTGGACGAGGGAATTGAACCATTTACAGACACTCTTCTACATTGCATACCCAACTCATAACTTATTGCTAAAACAAATTGCTTCCTACATCTTGGTACTCTTGGGGAGCAGGAACAGTATTTGTGGTTGTGGAAGTCTTCTCACAGGGACTTTCATTTTGGTCATTTTTGTTCACTTTTTCTTTTAATTTAAAATATTAAAATAATAAGCTAAATTGCTTAATCCCTGTGTATTGGGGGAGGATGGAAGGGAAAGGGTATATAACTTTTGCACAGTTAATGAAAACCCCTCCAAAGCCTGGAGTGAACTGATCTCTGACTTGGAGGTATCCTCCTTTTTCACCCTGCATTTGAAGAGCAGCAGTGGAAGCAGCGTGAGCAGTCGGTCACCTCTTGTTTGTACTGAGTGCTCAGCAGCAGAGCCCTGCATCAGTCCCCCTTCTTCTAATCTGCCCTCTGGTATGGGGCGGGACAGGGAGAACTCACTAATAGCGGGGGAGACGCGCGATGGAGAGGACAGGAGTTGCCCTCTGTGCTACTGCGGTGGTGCGGCGATGGGGGAAGGGAGCGGTAAGGCCCTTGAGCTGGGAAGACTTCCACAAGCAAACCCCACCAGTTAGTGATCCAGCACATTTCCTCTACTTTAAGAAAATCAGGGAAAGGTAGGAGATGATTAACTTACCTCCCTGTGTGAGAGGAGCAACGCTCCAGGGAGAAGAGACTGAGGCTCCAGAGCAGCACTGAGATGTGAGAGCTGGCTCCGTTCCTCCCGTTAGGATGAAGAAATCATTCTTCCCATTCTGCTGCAAACCAAATGAGTATCTGACTGAATGAATTTGAAGCAAAGAGCTAATAAAATCTAAAATAAATGAGATTAGTGAATCAAATCATAGAATGCAAAATATTTGCGTAATTGTATAATTCAAAGCTGTTGCAATATTAATGAATATTATAATACAATGATTAAACACAGGATTCATTTCTGTTTTGCAAATGTGCCTAAGCCTTTAATCTAGCAGGGTATTACAGCTAGGTAAATTTTGCTAAACCTTTCTGTGAAAGCATTTTATTTAAAAAACACAACTACAAACCCCTTGCTGTTCAAAGCCATCATCATCACTCATTGTTTCCTTTAGTTTGCTTCTTCCCAATGTTTCCGCCTCACCTACTGAAGATAAAATGAGACAATATGCAACTAAGAAGACTCATTGAGCAGCAAGAAACCAAGAATATAGTTCAGCACAGCTGAAGTCCAATTGCCTAAAGCATCCTTTTATTCAAATCCTGCCTTTTCCTGTGTTCTGATCTAGGCTTTTGTATAAAGTGTTTTTTCTCTGAATCATCTCACTGATCGCAGGGAACTGTTGAAGGAGCAAGGTCCTACTTAACGGCAGTAAGCATAGCAAGCAGGAGCCCCAGGAGAAACAGAAAAATCTTAACCGCATCCTCATTTATCTCAACCCCTATATTTAGATTTCGTTTATACATCCCAAAGAGCCAAACAGAAGCCAGGCAGTGGGTTTTGTGGTTTTTTTTTTTCTATGAGTTTTTGGATCTTCTCTTCAATAGCTAAAAAAATGATGTTCAGACACCTTTGTATTTTGCTCAGACCTCAGGAAAGTTGCAGAACTTCAGTCCAAGCTGAACAAAATTGATTATTCCTATTTTCTGCTGTCTGGTAACTATTCTTGGCTCCTTGGAGCCTTGCTTTATGTTGTTCTACACAGCTTTTGTGCTGTTGTAAATCACTGCTCTTGTCAAGATGGAAAAGTTTTGAGTTTTCATCCATCCTTAATGCTCAGTAGTGCAAGGCTGTTGGCTTGTCTCTGAACTCCGTTTGGCTGATCCTGCCAAGAAGGGGGTGGATTTCTTGGCTGTAGCCTTTATTTTAGCACAGGTTAGTGCTAACATAAGCACTAACATAAGGTTAGCGTTCGATGTCCTGTGATGGGGGCAAGGCTGAAAGGTTGTCCAGCCCCTGAGTACCCTTCCTATCGTCTGTGTTTGAATCTGCTCCTGGTTCAAGACAAAAACTGGAGCTGTGTGGCAGTGGGGGTGCTGTGATAAAGAGTTTGGGGTCTCCTGTCCTAAGCAAGGCAGGTGTATTTGCTGGTTCAGTGTCCCCTGCCTCCAGGGAGCTGTGACGCAGGGCCCTGCTCCCTTAGTGGACAGCTCTGCCTTCTGCTCTGTCCCCACGTCCTCTCCCTTTCCCTGCTGCAATGTACAAATGATGGCCACATCAGTGTTGGCTGACAAAAGAAGTGCCCTTCAGGTGTGATTCAGCTCCACAGGCACCAGGCTGTAGGAACTGGTGCCATATTTACCATTCCGTTGCTGAGTAGGCTGTAATATCGATGGCCTTGAGAAGGTTTCCTTTTTCAAAAAGCTATTACACTACCAGAAGGATCTCCCCCGGTTACTGAAAAACCAGTGAAGAAGGAATAGATGTATTACGCCTAGAAATAGGTGTACATTTTTACTACAAGGGGCATTAATCATTTGCACAGTTTGCCTTGGATTGTGCTGGATTGATTGTCACATGAAGTCTAACTCAAAGCTGGATGTCTTTTCTAAAAATAAGATCCACTTCACTCAAGTTGCACGTCTGGTGAAGGGCTTGCTGGGTGAAATTCTGTCATGTGCAAAGAGGAGAAACCAGTGACCACTCTAGTCCCTTTTAACACTGAAATTTGTATGAATTGATGCTAGGAAGGTGAGTCAACCTCTCCCATCCTCTGGGCTAGCCAGCATCAACGACGTGGTGTTGCAGTGATCACAGGAGATGTCTCCCTGCTTTCCGTTCCACGTGCTTGCACCCATCCTATACCACAGTGCTGCTCTATCTCTGCTCCCAAAAGTCTTTCTGCTCCTAACAAAAGCGGGTTGGTTGTCCTTTTTATACACTGTTCCTTCAAAAGTGCTGCGTGTCGTAGGGGGAACTAGCATCATCCCGTTCATTTTCAGAACATTACAATCATTCTGCCTTCTTAGAAAGGTGAGGCACCTGTGTCCAAGATGGGCTAAATCATAACAGTGTAAATAGTACTTTGAGTGTTTGATGCAGGAGAATAAAAACCTTCCTAAAGCAGCTGATGTAGCTTCTGGGAACGTTTGGGGTTTTTTCATAATGGATTTATAGCCAGTTGATTTTAACACTAGTAAGACAATGTGATAGTCATCATTCTTTGCAGGATGATGAAGGGATCTTGTGAAATGACTTCATTCACAAAACAGACTGCAGAAGAGATGTTAGTAGATCTGATCTGTACATGGGCCTGCATCTCCCCTTTCACTTCTCACAGGTAGCAGAGCAGTGGGTAGCTGTCATTTCCTGTCATACACATACAGGCTTTTGGGCATCCATTTGTAAATATAGACCAAGATTTAGGTTCCTGGCCTCAAAATCTGAACGTAGCGGCATGGGCATGAGGTTCCTTGTAAGGCAATGACTGCTATTATCATGCTGTCATCTCTCACAAGGAGAGCAATAAGAAAATGAATTCTGGGGGAGATGCAAGTAGTTTTGTCTTTCCTTTGAAAGAAAAAACTCAACATCACTCCAGTGCAGATGTTTTATTCAGCTTGAAATAAATAGCTAGTTTTATTTTCAAATCACATAAGCCTTTTAATTTTTGCTTTGAAAAAACAGAACAACATTTATGTGAAATGTAATATCAGCAATGAATCTTGAAAATATAAAGTAAGACAAGTAGGCTTTTCCAGTGTTTCTCCCTCTGATTTAAGTACTTGCTGAATCCAATCCAAATTTACGAAGCATGAGCTATTAATTCAGTTTTCCTTTTGCCCAGCTTACTGTACTCTCTTGGCTTAAGGCTGGATGTTTTGACGCTTGCTGCCAGCAGACAGACAGGTTGGGAATGGGCTGAGACTGACCCTGGGTTGTGTAGGCAGAACAC
>NW_010400617.1:245322-263168 GCF_000710305.1 Buceros rhinoceros silvestris | reverse complement strand
CATTCCTGTGGAGTAATAGTATTGTTTGCTTCAGTGTTTAGCATCAGCCATGTAGTTTTTAGCATGTATGTTGAAGAAAGGTCTGGCAATGCAGGTAAGGACTGTCCCAGCTGCTGGTTGGGTGGGTCTGACTGCACAGTGATGTTTGATTTCCCTGCCCCGACACTCAGGATGGTTGATACCTTCACATTACAAGCAAATTTTATTTCCTAACAATGACTTTTTGGAAATAACGTTTTCCCCCTGCCAAGCTCAGTTTTGCACCAGAAATTACACAGGTCTGTGTCTTCAAGCTTGTAGAAGAATTGCAGGTGCAGTGGGGCTAATTGCGCCTGCCCGGCAGTGCAGATTTTAGCCCTCTGAGCCTTCAGAAGGCTGTGATTCAAATCACAGTCTACAAAACAACAAACGGACAGTTTTGCTGAAAGTCAGGCTTTTCCTGAAGCTGTTAAACCAATGAGAGGTGATGAGCACTGCTGGAAATTAGGCTGTGAGGGTTTGTGTGTCTTAACTGTGGGAACTCCTACCGAGAGCCCTCTACAGCAGGTAACCCAGCCTCAGTCACAGCAGCCGCCTCCTCAGCACACAACCGCTCCCTTTAGAGGTTTTCCTTGCCGCACACCTTTGCATCCAAAAGGTATTTGTACATCCCTGTCACTGTCTGCACTTTTTATCGTTGTGATAAACGTTGTGATAACTGCCTCTGCCTGCAGTTCTGGGTGGGGTTTTTGTTTTGTTTTTTGTTGTTCCCTCCCAAGCCAGCAATCTCCTCCCTGGTGAGCAGGGTGGATGACAGACTGTGGCCATGTGTGCTGGTGAGATGCAGCAGAGGAGGAAATGTGAGGGGGGAGAAGAACTGATGGAGGTGGCAGCTGGAGGTCTGGTGGGAAACAGAGTATGCTCTGGACTCACTCAGGGACACGGGAATGGTCTGGGGAAGCCAGAGCAGATTCAGGTCACAGAGCAGCAGGCAGGAATTAGCAGAAAAGGAATAACAAAAAACAGTTTCTGTGCAATTCCTGGCTCTTTGTGGCCCAAATGACTCTCCAGAGAGGCTCTCAGTGTGGGCACGGGTAAACTTGAGGATAAGCTTAAAAACTGTGCAGCAGGTGGGTGGGTGGCCTTTGACAGCAGGACTGTTGTTAGAGTGAAGAGAGGTGTGGTCAGCCTGAAGCCTGGCCAGAGGGGATAGGCATGGAAGGACAGGGGCAAACAGGGCACCGAATGTGGGGCATTGAGGTGCCTGTGCACGGGGACCTCATGGGACGAAGAGGCAGAGTGATGTGGTTGACTCACAAGGTGGCTGCCAGGGGAGCCAAACTGACATACCCCTAAGACGTTTTTCCCTGCATTGGACATATCTAACCTATTTTCTTCATGTTCTGTGGCTTCCCAGCAGAGAGATGTGTTTCCTGTGTGTCCTCTCTTCCGCCATAGTTTGTGTTATTGTTGTGGGAATACTCCTCAGCATCCTATTTAGCTGACACTGACCTGTCAGGACCTTTGTGTGATCTCCACAGCTGGGCGTACTGGGCAGAAATCTCTGCTATAGAAGTGCTTTTTTGTGTGTGTGATGCTTCTGGCAGCCAAAGGGTGTTCAGCTGCGCAAGAGGACTGTGGTGTGGATGGAGCAGGAATAAGGAGAAGGAGAAAGAGTGTGAATGTTCTCACCCTGACCAGCCTTTGTAGGTACTGTGCTGAGCTCTCCTGCAGGCCCTGATGATGCTAGCTTGGAGCCAAATTACCTGTCTTGAGAGTTAGCATCTGACAGAATTTACATTTCCTCAGTGTCTGAAAGCATGTGCTCTAAGGACAAAGGCAGTTTCGCTGTAAACATGGCCCTAGCCATCGTTTGGGATGGGAATAGAGCACCTTCAGAGCGCATCGCATTGTGCTGCTCCACTGAGGTGTCACACGGTTTGATAAGCTTTTCAAAGCTGAAGCCTTGCCACTGATGAGTAACAATGCACCACACCGTGCACCCTACCCTGAGAGCAAAGCTGCTGGAGGGCTGCGGGGAGCGCCAGCCGCTCCCTCCCGGAGCGTAGCTCTGCCTCCCGAAATTTCTCGATTTACTGCTTGTTGCTTAGCCTTAATAAGAATAACTCTGCATTTGAGTGTCTGGTTTTGAGATGGCCTCTGCCATTCAGACACGCATCCTGATATATTTCTCCCCAAAGTATGAGCTCCCGTGGCTTCCTGCGAATGGAGGTGTAGCATTTCCCAAACCTGGGAATGTCTGAGCACACCAGTCACTTTGGAAAATACTGGCTCTCACCTGGCTCTCCCTATAGTCATGTCAAAACGACTAATGAGCATTTCTTTCATCCCAGATCTTTGTGAGAAGATACAGTTTAGCAGTACCATCACTCTGCTACCTGGTATGAGGGAGGGATTTCTTGTGTCCTGCTTGTGTTTTGTCAGAACCAGAACAGCCTACAAGAGCCGACAGGTTTGGGCAGGAGGAGAACTTGGCAATAAGAAGGAGCCATAGCAGCCAACCACCTCTTGGCAATCAGGCAGAGAGTAGTGACATCCTTTCTCCTTTCTTGGGAGAGAAGTAAGATTGATGTCAGCAACTACTTGCATGAACACTGTGCACTGTGAGAAAGAAGCAGGACTTCAGGTGGCGAGACCCTGAAGGTGGCTGCTGCAGGGACAGTGAAGCGAGCGCTTGACACTCCTGCTGCCACAGGGGAGAAAAATCCTCCTGTCTGCTGCAGAATTGCTCTGCTGCACTGGTCCAGCTCCTCTCCCTTGGAAGCATTTTGATTTTATTGACCACACAGTGAGGCCTGGGGTTGGAAACACTCAGTCTACCTGCTCAGCTGGCACTTTCCTGATAGTGTAAGTAACCATTTGTGCAACCACCAAAGTATGGCTGCGGGAATCACAACCTCATTTGAGGTTATTTCATTTTACTGAGAGGAAGTTGTGCCTTTCTACACAGAGGTACTAATTTCTGCGGAAATCCTGTCCCTCGGAGATGTGTTGCCTCTGCTCAGGCTGTGGGCTGCTTTCTGCCGCTGGATTAGCTGTCAGCATTTGTGTGAGTGTTCCCTCATGGCCGGCCCTGGCCTGAAGGTCGTCTTTGTCATGTCTACTCTCATTTGGTGTGATGACTTTTTCCTCTCAGTTCCCTGCTCAGATATTTACCCTGTAACTCCGACCACAGGAAGGCAGAATTAATGTTTCTGTCGATGCTGCCTCAGGGTATCACACAGGAAGCTGGGAGGGAGAGGCTGGAAAGAGCCTCCAGAGACTTCCTAGCTCAAGGTGCTGCTCGAGGAAGGATCCAGGCAGCCCACACAGCTCCCGAGACGTATCAGAGTTTAATTGTTCTCAGCAACTGCAGTGAGGGTTTTTTTGCACATCCAAAGGCAGTGTATCTCAATCCCTTACTACCTGAAATAATTTTTTTTTTTAGTATCCAAAAAGAATCTTTGCTGCTATTAAAGCACATTTTTAGTAACCCTTCCTTCCTGCTTCCTCTACCACTAGGGCAGAGGATAACCCGGAACTCATCATCCTTTTGAAATAACATTTAATGTATAGGAAGACTATCAACCCACCCCACTGGCTTTTTGTTTGGTAGATTAAACAGAGTGAAACTGATCATTGGTGCTAATTTTTCCAAATCATTTCCCATTCTAGGCTTTCCCAAAAATTTCGGACCTCAGAGGAGGCTCAAAAGATGAATGAAACATCACTTACCGGGCCCCTCCCATTTAAACTAAGACTTTCCTTCTTTCATTTTAAGATCGTTGGAACTATAAATATAAATGGGAAAATCTGGAAATGTGACACTTGCAAATCAAAATCTCTCTGAATTCATGTGAATTGTTTGACAAGCGAGCTTTGAGCAGCTCATCTCCCTGTGCTCTGTTTCAGACATTGCAGGGAAGTTATTTAAAGCGAGAGTTATTCTCTTAGTCACCTTGCTTCTTTCTTGCAGCCTTCATCTGCAGGCAAGACCATCTGCAAGAGTGATGTCATCTTCACCCTCGCCGTTCACTCTCAACTCTGTCCTAGGCATTAGTTGGCAAAAACACTTCCGGGCTTTTTTACGTGATCAGTACTTGCTCTTGTTGGAATGACAGCTTAAAAGTAAAGAAGCAGTTCCTAGATATGGTGAGGGTATGGTTTTAAGATGTTGGATACCATATTTGCATTCTGTGGGACGGTGTTTCTTGAGCTTCCTCGTCTGCAGTGTAATCTGAGTAGGTTTGCTGCAAACCCCACACTTGCTACTCCGTGCACTCTGGGGGCTCCAATCCTTTTGACTGACAGTGATTGATAGCCTTATCAGGACAAGTTCTGCCACATCCCCTGATTGGCTGGATGCACCACGGAGTAGTTAGAAAATTCTTTGCTGTGGGGAGGAACAATTATAAAGAATTTTTAGAACACTGAGCTGAATGTTTTTCACAGCTGGCAGTTCTTGTTTACGACAAGTAATAATTGCCTTGGCTGAAAAAAACCTCCAAAAAGGAAAAAGAAGGTATTTTTAAAGGGAATTTGGTACCCTTGGATTTGCAAGTTGGATTCTGCAGGTACTGGGTGGCTTCAAGCAACTGAACGCTGCGGGTGCTGAGAGGGGTGGACTGGCTCTGCAACAAGGCGCTGCTTCTAGCTGCTGGTGCCAGACCTACAGGGAGCTGTGGCTAAACACTGACCAGGTGAGGACCGAAATCACTAGGGGTTTTGTTTCTTTGGGGTTTCTTTTTGTCAGGCAGGGTTCTCGTGTTGTGGTTGGGGTTTTCTTGTTTTGTTTTTATTTTTAAGAATCCTTCTTTAGATTCCAGAATAAAGTTTCTAAAAGCAGGCTGAGCACCAGTACATCAATGTAAGAACTTTGGGATATGTTACCTCGATCTGAGTCTGTCCTGTGGAACTGCAAAGATCTTCTCAGCTTTCTGGTCTCAGTGTTGTTCTGGATGGTACCAGAAACCATGCCAGGGTGAGACCTGAGCCTAAACACCGAGAAGGAAGGCTGCACCTCTGGTCAGATCCCTGACTGCCTCAAAAATCTCACTGTAGCAGGTCTGTATTGTGTAGGAGAAGACTATCTTTGGAGCCTCCTCAGCTGGTAAAAACAAAGTGGGACAGGGAGATGTGAATTGCCCTGTGCTTGGCCAGAATGGGATTCTTCTTACACAGCCATTGATCCCAAAAAAGCTGTAGGGCTATATCATGAAGACCAGCTGTCAGCTGGTGGGAGGAACTGCAGTAGAAACAAAGGCAACTGCGAGCAGAGCCGTCACCTGCTACTGGATTGAAAATTTGGTGCAGTGACTCCCCCTCTCTCCTCGTGAGTGATGATGCAGCATACGCCCAATTAGTGAGCAGCTCGGGCCATCTGTCTAGAAGGTTTAGGTATAAAAGAGCAGGTACTATACAGTTGCGTACAGATCCCTAGGCTGGAGAGGGTGCAATTATAGAAACTCCTTCTTCTGGAACTGAAAGAACAAGACACTAACACTTCCAAGCATGTGTTTTCTGTTAAAGAAATTTATGAGTTAAGTTTGGAGCTAATGGATACTTCTCAGTCACTGACTTGCAAATATATATTGGGATTCAAGACTTGAGCTTCTGTGGCTTTATTCAGATGTTCCACCAGCACCACTTTTTTCAGCTGCAATTTTCATTATGAAATTACAAGACAAAATATCATGGCCTTTGAATTTGGGCTCCGCAGAGCAACCATTTCTGTGGATTGTCTCTCAGTTGGACAGGTTCTGTGAATAGCAAAATCTAACGCATTTTTAAAGTGTCCTGGTAAATATTTTTTTGAAAATTTTCCCAGTGAATCACTTAACAAAGTTTACAGCCAACAACAAGCAAAAAGAGAGATTGCTTTGCAGAGTGGAGGTAGATTTTCTCCTTTTGTTGAGCTTGAGACGTTTTCCCTGTTTTAGTGGGAGAACAAAATCTACCAAGACCTGTTTTAAATAGTGTCTGTGTAACTAGTAAAGGTCTTTTTGTTTATGCTAAGGACTATTTATTTTTGTGCGGAGAATGTTACATAGCCCATTTAAAATTAACAATGTACCTTTTATGTTTCTTCGCTGTATGGCCAGTGTGGGTTCCACATAATCTTGGCTAAGAAGAATCCTCCAACTCTTGCCAAGGAAGACAGAAAAAAACTGCCAGGACAGGAGGATTGCTCAGGGACTGCCTCTGCTTCGTGGCTGGAAAGCCTGTGTGTCTCGGCGTCACTAGTCTGACTTTCCAGTCGCCGCTGTGTGTCTTCCAGGACATGGGCTTTAAGTCAAAGCACTGGCAGGGGACAAAGGAAAAGATGAGTGATTGTGGTGGGCTGGCTATGGCATCTG
The DNA here is from genome assembly GCF_000710305.1 of Buceros rhinoceros silvestris. Lineage (NCBI taxonomy): Eukaryota > Metazoa > Chordata > Aves > Bucerotiformes > Bucerotidae > Buceros > Buceros rhinoceros. The sequence goes on along the minus strand of NW_010400617.1, from coordinate 256,833 downwards.
GGGTGATAGCATCTCAGAAGCGGCTGGCACAACGTGAGCACCCGGTGAAGCATTTGGCTGGTCTTTTATTTCGACTGTGAGTTACTCTCTGCAGAGACCTCCCGTCCTATTGTGTCATTCTGGGCAGTATTTCAAGACAAATAAGTAAAGAGAAACAGTAATAATTCCCTTACACTTTTCTCTCTGCTGCAGGATTTTGGGAACCCTCAGTACACATTTCTTCCAGGTCTTAATTTTTTGAATATGCCTATAATGGGGAGAAGAGAAACAAGCAGTTGGCTCTAGAAAAAAAGGACAGTTAAGCTTTCCATTAGATCTTGCACAGGCGTAGCCCTAAGCACCCCGATTTCACATCACTATTAGCAAACGAAGAATAGCAAACAGTTTCCTGGAATCTAAGACGCTTTGGGCTCTTTAGAAAGAAGTCAGCAGGACTTTCCACATGATGTAACTAACATGGTTTATGTTCTTTCTTGGGCCAAGGTCTCTCACAATCATTTTCTGCCGATACCTTGGAGATTTTCAGGATTTCTCTGTTCCATTGTACAATTAACTGCTTCTGAAAAAGCCATTTTATTTATAGTCTATAGGGGCTGTTCTTGGAAGAGAAATGAGTAATATACTTGAGGGAAATGTATTGTTTACCCTTCTCTCCACATGACTGTATGTGGGGTCACACAGGGACAGCTGACTTTAGGTTCCAACACTATCGAGACATAGTTTCATCAGACAGCTTGTGCTGAAGTCAAAGCAGAGCTATGACTGCTCATATTCAGCCTTAGTGAGCATAAGACACGACTTCAAATCTCACGCTGCCATGGTGGCAGACCCGGATCAAAACCCGTCAGGAATAATGCTCTACCTCTGCTTAGTCTGAGGCTGCACACGCCTGGGCCCTCTAGTCTCAAGCAAAATAAAACCCCGTGACTCCCTTCGTAGAGCTGGATTTTCAGAGGTGAGAGAATCCCAGTCTCTGGTGGAGAGAAGGAAAGATAAATGTAAGGGCCCAAAAGGGATGAAACATGAACATTTTTTCAGATTTCTTTTTGTCAGGGTTTTTTTTTTCTTTGAGAGAAATTTCTGTTAAAAAGGGGGCACGTTATAACGAGAAGTTCCCCAGTGTTCCAGCACATGATTTATGATACTGGAGTGTGCTTACTATCTCCTGAAATGTAGCCAGGCAATGGCTTCAATGGCTTCTGCTGTGAGGATGCAGGAGTTTGAGCCTGAAAAAGAGAAGTTTGACAAAGATTTTGGAAGAGCTTCTTTAAGCTGGAAAGCAAAACCTAGGGGGTTCTGTGTGTACGAGCAGTGGGGCTTGGGATTTTGCTGAGAAAGTAGATGGGAGGAAGCCTGCCATGGGGAGGTGGAGCATGGGTAGAGAGGGCAGAGAATTGCCTGGCAGCAGAGATGCAGCTCCTGCCAAATCAGCGGTGACTTGACTGAGGCTTTACTGCGGAGCATGACCCGTGAGCGTGGTGGCATTGCAACAGGACGATAGCAGCCAGCTGTCTTAGGAGTCACTTTGCCGGGGGAGAGGCTGTGAAACAGTTCTCATTATACCTCAGGAAGCAGGTATTATGTGCAGATAATTATACGATGGCTTTACCTGCTGCACTGGCGTTTTCCTATTTTGTGTAACAAACACTTCTTAGCTACGCTGCTTGCTGTTTGGAAGTGGAGAGAGTAACTCACTGAATATTGCAAAGAGTTTTTTTCGATTTCAGGTTTCTGGATGGAGACCTGAGGCAGTCATTGCTTGCAACCTTTATAAACATGACCTTTTGGCAGCCAGTCAGGTCTTGGCAGAAGACTTGCAGTTGCTTATCACAAGTCTTTCATGTAATCCTGTCAAACTTTTTTTAATTTGGTCTTGATTTTGAATTCTTTCCAAGTAAGATGTTTTTAGCCTCTGGCTAGCAAAGACTCTTGGGTAATTATTTGATTACCAGCTAAATATAGTAACTCCCGTAGAATACATGCAGTTGGTTTATACCTGATCTAAATATCTATCATGCTTCTTTCTTGCCGTCTCCTTGCTAGGGCTTGTTTCTGCCACTGAAAGATTTTGTGTACATTTCAGAGCCAATACTAATAAGTCATCACGAGTCACAAAAACTGAAGCACACAAGCGATGACACAGATTGACACATGGCTCTCTGCTAAGAGGAGCATTTCCTTGGAAAGATGGTGTTAAGGCTTGACCCCTCTTTTTGCCTCTCTGTTTCTCCTGCTGCAAGTGGAAGAATGTGCTCATAGCTGTGCTAGATCTGGTTCTCATTCAGGGCAGTCACGCCTGGGTTTTGGGGGAGGATTGGAAATGGTTGGAGGAAGGTTGTGAGTGTCACCCGCCTTGTACCTGTCTGCATAATCCATCTTTAGCTGTTCAAAGGGACAAAGTAAGTCATTAACAAATGCCAGCACTTTTTAAGAGCACGTTGTAAGATAAAACCCCAAATGTATTTGCTGTTGTTTTCTGGAACTGTGGGCATAGCTCTGTGCCTGGAATATGTATCAAGAACAATGCCTCAGTTTACAGTTCAAACCTGAGCTATGAAGTACGTACTCCAACTGCCAGTGTCCTGGGAAGAAGGTTTGCAATGACTGTTTATTATCTCGGCCTAAAAAAGTAAACTCTTAACCACACACAAAATTAAATGATTCTTTTCTAGCAATTGGAGTATGGTTTTGGTGATAATAATTGTTGGTTTGTGATTTAATAGGTCATTACCTACTTTACCTGTAATCACAAATAATTTACTTCTGGCGAGATGGATAATAGCTGGGTCGGAGGCATGAAAAAGATAAAGCAGTAGGAACAAACACACATTTCTATTCATAGGAAATGGGTTCTGGCCAGGAAATACAACCTAAACTGATATGAGAGCAGATATTTATTAGACGCCTCTGAGTGAGGAGATGGCTGAATATCCACATTCACAGGAGCCGGTTGTATTTCTAGTTTATAAAATGTGTTTTGGACATGTTACAGGGAAGTATCCCCTTATGAAGAGTTAATTCCACATCCCATGGACCCAGACTCATGGTCTCACGGACCTAGACTTCCCTCTGAAAGACCACGGTAGCTTTTTTGGCCAAATTAATCAAAAGTCATTGATGCTCCACTCTTCACTTGCTGCCTCATTCAACATCTGCTGCAGCTGCTGTGAGCTGTGCTGACTTCAGGGGCACAAAACAAAGTTCCTCATCCCTTCCTTTCCTGTGGTATCTTATTCAATTCAAGAAAATAACAGCTTCTTGTATCCTTTTGTATTCCCCCAGCAATTCTCGTTTCCTTCTCTGCCATGTAGTGGTCATATTATTGTAAGGTATCCTACTGCAGCCTCACATCTTTTTTGACATCAGTTCATCATGTTGTTTTGATTATCCCTGGATAAGCTGTGCAGAGCTCTGGGCTTGCTTTGTAGTGTGCAAGAAAGTGCATGAGAAATCAAAATCCAAATGTGGCAACAAACTTCCCTAAGGTTGGGCAGGGAGGACGTCACGGCCATGGTGCTCATCACCAGCTCTTGGCCTCACCATTTGCTGCTTCTGTGCCTCTCTTCTTCCTTCGACTGGGGCCACACAGGGAAGATGCAGGCAATGGGTAGATGCCTTTGACACGGTCTGGTTTTAAGAAAGTGAGAATATGATTGCACAGTTCTGAGCCTGACATCAAGGTCATGCAGAGGAAGCCAGTGGCTGCCGTTGAAAATTTTTGGATTGATCAAGAGGATTGACTGTCCTTTTCCTTCTCAGAAAGGTTCAAAGAGAAAATGTCTTTGCATATATTAAGGAGGTGAGGAGATGGGGGGGAGGAGTGAGATGCCTGCAGAAGTGCCACTGGATGTTTGTTTACTCTGAAATAGAGAGAAACAAGAAGAGCTCTTCCCTGTTTCTCACCAGTCTCCCCTGCTTCCAAGACGTTAGTTTTATGTCAGCTGACCTTAAGAACAAAATGTGCTTAGAGAAGAAAGATTAAAATTGCAAAGTGGTTTCCTTTCCTGTCAACAGAACTGACAAAAAAATGACAGAATGCTTGAGGGAATGATTAAAGAGAGGGAATGTTCTCATTCACGTCATATTGTATATTGCATTAATAAATTATATTACATATAATTTATATGTATTTGTTTTCGTAGCAATCTGGCAAATTTCCAGATAGGATCTGCCAGGAATCAATGGGAGAAACAGTCCTGTATATTTTTTTTGGAAATTCATAGTAAGTATTTGCTTTTTTTATTTGGATTTTAGTGACATCTGTAATGAGTGATGGATATCAGCCAGTGAAAGGAGGCAGGATGGCTCACAGCAGGACTCTGGAGACTTGAGACCTCTTCCTGGCTCTGCTGTTGGCCTTCTGGGTGACCTTGGTCCATCAGTGTACCCTCCTCTGTGCCTCCATCTGGCCAGTGGAAATACCGACGCTCGCCAGCTTTGCAAGCTAGCTAGACTGCGAGGTAGGACTGGCCAGGAACGAGGAATTCTGCTCTGTAAAGACCCGCAAGGTCCTGTGTTTCATTTTTCCTACAGGAAAATGAGGTGACACTTTCAAAACTCCCCCATAAAGGAGCAAGGCTCTGTGCAGGGTGGGGACCTGACGCTTTGCCTTCCACATTGCCACTGATCTGTAAATACGAGAGTCTCCTTTCTCTTTTTTCTTTTTGTTTTACCCCATTATTTGGCAACATTTCTGTAGATCACCCTAAATATCCTCTAACTTCTTCAGCTGGAATTCTGTTGCTTTTCCCATAACAAGGAAGGTGTTATTTAAAGTTCCACCAACTGCTGGTTCCAGTGACATGATGCTGAAATTGAAAATTGTCCTCAAAAGAGAAAAAAGGGGGGAAAAAGAGTCTGTCCTGCTCACCTGGTTTCTCAGAGGCACTCCGGTGCCCAAATCTTCTTGATTTCCAGGTCTTTGGAGATTTGGCCTTTAATGCTTCAATAACCTGTAGAGGTGCTAATTTAATTGTAATTCAGCCTGGTTATACCGATTTAGTTTTTTAGTCTTTCCTTGTAAAGTAGAACCTCCTTAATCATTTCTGTTACTGATTTTATCTCCTTTGCATACAGGTTGTTGTCTTCTAGGTTTTTCGGCCTGAGTGACAGGAACGTGGCATGGCCAAGAATACACCAGGCAATATGGTTCTTGCTAGTCTGTTCCTAGAGAGAAAATTAAATTCAATGAGAAGAAACATTCGCTCTCCATCAGAACTTGGTTAATTTCATGGGAAAGGGAGAAAAAAAAATGAAATGTCTGTGAGGGATAGCATTGGGGGAGGGAAGTTAGCAAGAACGTGATGTGAGAACTGAAGAGAAACACCACGCAGATGATGTACCAGCAAATATGCTATTTTCCTGTCTGATTCCATTGATTTGATCTGAGAAACGTGCTGTATCTAATCCGGGCACTCCTCTTTCTCAGGGATCCTCTGACAATGCATCTCATCTTGTGAACCAAATTGCATTTGCATATTCAGAGGCTGGGGCTCCAGGCTGCTGAGGCATTTGCCGTTTGCAGGAAGACTAAAGCGCTGCATGTTGGACAATTCGTTGCACGATCGATATTGGTTTTGAAAGGGGAGATTTGCCGTCATGGCTAGCCAGACTAGCTATCTCACAGGAAAAAAATTATGCCATTGGGGGTCCTTGTCCTGGGGGCCTGACTGACCCGTCTTTTTTGTTTCTTGACAGCAATGAGGAATCTCATAGATAACCCAGGGAAGGCTGGCAAGGGCCCGGGGACCCGCGAGGGCAGCGACCACCAGCACAGTGGAGCAAGGTGACCGTTTTCCTCAGAGGAAAGTTTCCCCTTTCCAGGGGACGTAAAATTAAAAGAAAGGCTTGGTCGAACGATAGAACTACATCTCGCTCAACCAGTCTGTGGTGAGTGTGGGTTAGTATCGGTTTGGTTCTGTTCTTCCATTCTGTGGGTTTCTTTTGGTGCAGTCTGATACGATCATGTATTCAAAGGAACGTGATGGGACACTCAGAGTGATGCCGCTAAGCCTGTTCTGCTGCCACATGCTTTTCAAGGACTTTTGCATTGACATACAGCCCTCACGAAGAATTGTCACAGGCACAGGTACAGAGCTTGGTCTCTTTTTAAAAATATCCTGGCCACAGGGCAAGAAGAGCAAGAAAACCAAAGAATACCTGTGTTATTCTCTGTTAAAGAAGAAAAACCTACTGCACCAGTTACATGCACTGTAAGATCACTTTTTCTTTTTCCCTGTCCTGTCACAGAGCTTGTTTTTGGTGGAATGAGGTGTAGCAAACGGTGTGTCTCATTATAGGTAAACAGATACATTTTAGACAGTTTTCCATTGACCATCGTATAATTTTGGACTTAACTGTAATGAACTGGCTCCAAAACGTGTACTGGAATATTGATTTTTGTGAATTAATAAGATATTGTTTTCAGGTTTTTATGGATTAATACTTAGCTACAAGCTGCTCAGCATTTGGATAGAGAATATCCTGGTGGTAAAATGCAATCTTGTTTTGGAAACAGATGGAACGATTGGATTGCTGGACAGATTGTTTTAAAGGGTAGCAAGGGAGAGGCAGAAAGTGCCTTTATTGGTTGTTCTTTCAATACAAGTCGTAAGTATTGCCAGCTCAAAAGGAATCCAATAAGAGGCGGGGTTTTTTTTTTTTAAATAGAGTTTTGAGGGCTGTTATTTTTGTCTGTGCCTAAAAATGTAATTTTAGAACAAGGTATTTTGGAAGGAAAACAATCATCCTTTTTTAGAATAAGTAGATATCGTTGAAGTTGTGTCTCCATTTATAAAAATGTGTCACTTAGCTTGGAATCAACAGCTTATTTAACACTCTAAGCAAACACAAAATCTGCTTTCCTCCTGCTGCCCCTGTCCCCATTGGAAACTCTAGAATTTTCCAATGGGAGCTTTTTCAAAGGTGAATTTTCTCAGGGGAATTTTCTGTCAAATCCACCTAATAACTGTGTCATGGAGCATTTTGGATGTTCCACAGTGAGATGAAAAAAGGCCACGATATTGTAAGAGGAGCTGAAGGACGAGAGAAGTGATTTGGGCTGAAGATTGTCAGAGTATTTGGGCAGAGGCAGCACAGCAGTGGGCTAAGCATGTCGCAGAGGCTGACTGGCAGAAACAAGAACGTACTCCAGAATTCGTGATCACCCCAGGAAGTCCTCTGTGCTTCTGATTACCTTTGAGCTCCCAGGCTCCGGACCAGATGAAGTGCGATGATGTCAGCTGGCATCAGTGGGAAGCAGTATTTTGAGTTGTACTGGTCCAAAAAGGCCCACGCTACAGCGTTGCAGAGAAAGCAGCGAAGCCCGTGTGTGCTGCCGTCCTTCGCTTGGCTGTGATTGTTCAGCTCTGCTAATGCCAGCTCTGATTTCAGATGCGATGCTGGGGTAACGACACTGCTTTCACAGAGTTAATCCTCAGTTGTTCGACTGAGAGCAACATCAAGGCCATAATCTCTGTACTGAGCGGTCACAAATAACAAATAAATAGCCATTGCATAGCTTCTAGAAATGCGCTCAATCGGTTATTGTTCCTGTGCCATGCAAACACCTTAAGAGAGCAGTCCTGTAGGGAACAGGTTGCATTTGAAATAGAAATCAAATCCAGTATTGTCAGACTTGTTAGTACAGTCTTTGGTGCTGTTTGATAAGCAGCCAGCACATGGAGCCTTGACATCTGGCTGTTGGGGCACCAGTAAAGTACCTGCTCAGCATTTCCACTCGAAGGCATTGAGGGGAGATGCGCAAGAGTGGACAAACACTAGTTCTGTCTGTACTTCAGGAAAGACGTGAAAACCTTGAGTGTCCTTCGATCGTCAGCAGCGTTTGCTAGATCTCGGGGATAGGAGTGTGAATGTGCACGTGTCTCTGCTCCTAAAGCTCCGAACACACTGTGTGCGTTATTTTGCGGGGCTGGAAGAAGCACACCCAAGCACAGCCCGTCAGGCAGAGCCTGCGGCTGAGCTCTGGGGAGGGATTTGGTTTGTAGTCACAGGATTGCCTGTGAGATGTTTCTTGATCAGAACAGAAATATTCAATCCGGTCTGTCTCCTGTAACTGTCATGTGGAGAAAACAAGTCTCCAAATTGGATTTGTGTGATCAATGGGCAGGAAAGACCACTTTACCCACCTTAGAGAGCTGACTTACAACACCAGGGTTTGGTGAGAGCAAGGTGTCTCTGTTCTGGCAGGACCGGCTCTCTCCTGTTTGGGAACACAAGCTGTTCTGGAACCATACACTGATCACTTTTAAATTTTGGCCACAATCTCTACCTTCTTGTACATCAATAGAAAACCAGCTGCTGTGTTCAGAAAGATCATGCTTTTTCTTGCAGCAAAATCGAAGGAGGAATTCGCACTGATTTCTGAAGGCAAGTATCATACCTTAGTAGTCAGATGTACAGAAATATTTGGATACCTAAAGGTATGTTTGGGAATTTGTTCGAGTGCATCAGTGAATTAGGAACATGTGCATAGATTTTCAAAGGCTAGGGCTGCAGTGGGGAGCACGGTGGAGGGACCTGACCCAAATAGGAATGGATTCAGGGCCTGGGCAAAGCCTCGGCCGCCAGGTCTGGCACGCCAAGACCACTGTTAAATAGATCCTCCTGACCTGACACTTTGCAGCTTCAAGCACTTGCCAAGCATAAGCAGCACAGCAGGTCTCGCTGAGCGTAATGGCACGGTAAATCTAGTAAATAAATAACATACAGCAAAGAAAATGGGAGCCATGTCTGAGGTTTGTGTCTTACAGAGTATTGGCTTGGTGACTTGGCAGAGTCTTCTGAGGGTTTTCAGTTACCTTGATGGGTAATGAAACTATTTTCTAATTTTCTCTCTCTCTGTATATTAGAAATGGACTTAGAGAGGGACTGTGGGCAGCTGGCCACAGTCTGGCTGTCTGCCCATGGGTCCGGAAGAGGTTGATGGGATGGAGGGTGCAGCTGTTGAACCCCCCCCAAGTATGAAGCTCTGTAGGATCCATTCGGAGAGGAGCACAATTGAATCCAGGTACGAGAGGGAAATGGGTCAAGGACACCAAATGACAAGTATGAGCAGTATGAGCTGCTGCTAATGACGTTTGCCTGTTCTGTGAAATCCCCGTTAAAGCAATACTCCAGGAATTAATGAATCTGTTTAAAAAAAAATCAGACAACAAAACTCAGAGATTGGAATCTACAGCAACAGTTCTTTGCTTCAGGAAACGGAGCTTTTCTGAATAATACCATCTTCTGTCATGCCTAATCAAACTAATTAAAGAACACTACCACACTTATTAATGTAATTTGTCTCTTGCCTGAGGTGAACTATATTTATGCTTCAGTTACTCAAACATTTCTGTTCCGTGTTTGAAGGAATGATGTTATTCAGAGATGTTTATGTTCCATAATACCAGGTGGTAATTGCCCGGGAAGTTGGGTGTTTCCTAGTCCAGAGAAGCTCCTTTGGGGAATGCCTTGTTTCACAGGTGTGGTGGTGAACGGGTTGACTTGGGTACGTCCTTCTCTGAATTGCAGCTGAAGGCCTGCACAAGCCTAACCTCTGTCTGTAAGCACGGGGCGTGCGTGTAGTCTGTTGAACTGAACGCACATGTTCACATCCCGTCGTGAATCGGGCTTGGGAGGGCAAATTTATCCCAGCTGAAGATCTGGCAGGGAAAGGCTCATATGTGCTGAAGGAGGAAGGGAGGAAAGAAGTAACTTCTAGAGCTTAAAAACATTAAAGAAAATGTCAGTAGAAAAAAAAGTACTTAGTTTAAAAGATATCAATGGCTTCCATGAAGCATGCCTCTGACGTAGCCTCGGTCGCGGGGCTAACGGGCTCAATATCTGCCCGTCTTTCACACCAACTGGAAGAAGCAGTTTAACAGAATTTATGGAGCAGGACAGCCTGCAACAACGGAAAACATTGCCCAACTGACTGAGGGGGTTTCCTGGTGATTGATTGCAAATTTTTGCTGTCTGCTTGATTAAAGCGACCAGAGAAAGAAGAGAAGCACAGAGCTGTCGTGGGAGGGCTGAGGCAGAGCTCTTGCATGCACAAGGCTGGAGGTAAATGAGGGCAGCTGAGGCTTGCAGACATCTGAAACTGGATTCAAGCTGCTTGGGTATGGCATGTGCAGAGTCCTGGGAGGTCCCGGGCTCGGGTAGCGCAGGCATGGAGAAGACAGTGGGGAGCAAACCTGGGTGGGGAGGTGGAAAAGCAGACCTCTCACCCTGAGCCACGGCGCTTTTCAGTCTCAGACCTGCAAGAACAATTGCTGTCAACAGTTTTCAGCGGGACAATGCCAGCTCTCTCCCGGCCCATGCGCGGGGCATTAGTGCAGTGACTATGTGATTTTACTCAGGCTGATTTAGAGAATTTCACAGCTAAATTTAAAGCACCATTAAGTAAGGTGATGTGTGGGGAACAGCACCACAATATTTTATTTTTTAAAAAAACTTGGCTTATGTATTTACTGCTTTCCTAAGCAGGTTCTTCAAAACTATCTGCCAAGTAGATTCTGTCTTGTAAATAGATTCAGATTAATTTTATTAAGATTTTTATCTAAATCTTTTCTACCCTGCTCCCAAGTTGACTTTGGCAGTTTGTAGAAGCTACTAAGAACAAGGAAAAAAGGAGTTTTTATCCTTTATGAATAAGGGAAATGCAGATTTCCTGGAGTAGTGGTTAAGTATTTTTTGGATGTTCCTGGAAGAGAACAATGACTCTCATCCTCTCATAAAGTACACCGTGCCCATATTATTAACAAGTGCAGTCAGGTGAATCAGACTGCAGCTGCCATGGAGAACAGAGATGCTTGTTTGGAGGGCAGAGATGCTTGTTTGGAGGACAGAGCAGGACCGAGCTCCCGGCCTGTTGTGTTTATGGTTCCAAAGCCAAAGTGCAGATTGGAGATTTCTCCCGGGTCAGTCTCCTTGACAGCCTGTGCACTGTTGCACGTCGAGTGCTCCTGTGTAGAACAAGTTGGATGGTGGTGTGGTTTACCCCAGCCAGCAACTAAGCCCCACACAGCCACTCGCTCACTCCCCCGCAGTGGGATGGGGAAGGGAATCGCAGGGTAAAAGTGAGAAAATATGTGAGTTGAGATGTGAACAGTTTAATAACTGAAATAAAATACAATAACAATAATACTGAAAAGGAAAATAACAGAGAGAAATAAAACCCAAGAAAATCAATTTATGCAAATGAAAAACAATTGCTCACCACCGACTGACCGATGCCCAGCCTGTTCCTGAGCAGCGGCCCCAGGGCCAGCTTTCCCCTTAGTTTATACGCTGAGCATGACATCACACAGTGTGGAAAATGCCTTGGGCTCGTTTGGGTCAGCCGTCCTGTCCTCCTGGCGTCTTGTGCACCCCCGTCCTACTCGCTGGTAGGGCAGCGTGGCTTAGTGCAAGCACTGCCCAGCAACAGCTCAAACCGCAGCGTGTTACCGACAGTATTCTCAAACTCAATCCAAAACGCAGCCCTGCACCAGTGGTGAGGGAGGA
>NW_010400617.1:230909-245185 GCF_000710305.1 Buceros rhinoceros silvestris | reverse complement strand
CTCTTTCCCAGTCAAAACCGGGACAGATAGCAAAAAATAAATTCTGGGGCTCTAGAGTAAAAGGCAGGTCCTGATGTCTCACCCATGCTAGGAATATGCTTCTCAGACTGCCAGCTCAAAATTTGGAGTAAAAAACCAAAAAGCCACAATGAGGATGGCGGGATGATGCGTAAGGTGCAAAGTGGCAGAGCCTGTGGTAAAAGAAAAATAGAAATTAATTTGAAATAGAAAAACATGATTGGGAAAGTAACTGAATGGCATGTTGAACCTGCTGATTTTTTTTTTCTGATTATAAAAACAAGAAAAATCCATGCTGTGGAGCTGATCATCAGTGTAACTGTGATTTTACTGCTGTGTTGGATAATTTCTTTCAACAGTGGAGAAATGGAAAGAAACGTGCCAGAGATAGAGGATCTATTAACAAATAAGTCAGCTGGGGCAAGCAGCAATTCATGTAATATGCCATGAGCATGATGAGAGCCAAAAAAAAAGGCATAAGGACTGAAGAAAATACGTGGCACAGAAAGCAGTCATTCTGCTGGAAAAAGCCATTATAGCAAACCCAAAGCTTTGACAATTTATGCAAGTGAGAAACAGCAATTAATTGAAGCTGCAAGAGACGTTTTTCCAGATATAAACCTGGCTTCTATTTATAAAGCTTTTTTTTTTTTCCCTACTATTTAGCTGCAGTCTGTTTGCATACTCGGTCTATCCTTCGTTGCTTCCTACTTATAAGTCGCTTCCCTCGTCTCAGGCTCTCCCTGATACTGCTGCCAAAGCCTCTTCAAAAGCTGTGGACATCGGAAAGCTGCTTTGCCGAGGAGCAGCCTGGCAGGCAGTCCTGCCGCGCGGAGGGAGGCGGCATCTCCCCGCACTGCCAGGGAGACGGTGTGGTTCTCGCGGAACGGACAGTAACAAGTGACTTCTGGAAGAAAAATTTACAACATAGATTTTCATTAAAAAGAAAACTTTTTATAGGTATCCCAGATTTCTGCCTTGAAATCTGTGGCCTGTACCTGGAGCAGGGCAAGGTGCTGTAGCTGAAAAGAGTCTCTCTGTTGCTCCCTGCCTCGACTCAAATGAGAAAGAAAGCAGGACTGCAGCTGAAAGGGAGTTTGTTCTGGAAGCTCCAGAGCAGAAATAAAGTCCTCCTCTCCTCTTCCCTCCTGTCTGGTGTCTCTCTGGGGCCCGTCCAGGCAGATGAATCATGGCAGAGTTTAATGGGTTCAAAAGCAGCCGAGTGAGAGTGTTTGGTAACCCTGCCCGATTTATTGCTGCATTCGTTATTTATGCAGACGGCAAACGCAATACAGATTTAGGGACTGATTACAGTAAATAAATGGCTGACATGGCCCAGCCAGATGCGTTAAACACTTCATCACTTCATTGCTGTTGCAGCAGGATGCTATTTTTGGTTCCAGTATTAGAAGTAGCACCCACCCAAAGGTAATGTTTCCAGTGTGGATGACAGCAGCCCAGCTGGGGCAAACGGTGCCCTTGCCCTGGGGGCGGTGAGGGCAAGTGTGCAGCACAGAGCAGATGCTCTTCCTCCACATCCAGAAGGTGATCAATGTTGTACAGGCAATCTCTTGCTAAAGAGATGGGGTGTCTGTCCCTTCCACCAGGGATCGCTGGGGCTAATAAAACACAGTGTTCCCAGTGCCTCCAGGGGCTGTAGTGGTCAGTGAGCCCTAATGAGGATCTCCTTAGCGATGTGCCAGGACTGCAGGAGCCCAGCCGTGGCTGGGACCCTGCAGATGGGCAGATCCCACAGGTGGCACCTGTGCAGCCTCGTTACTTGAGGGGAGGAGCTGCTAATGAGAGCTGCACCCTCCCTGGGGTCATGGCTGCGATGAGGAGTGAGGAGCAAAGCTGCTCCTGAAGAAAAAGGGAGAGCTCCGCTCCTGAGGTTTGGTTGGTAGTTCCATCCCTGAAGACATGACAACGGAGGCTGTGACTGGTACCGGTGGGTGACTTGGGGGCTGCTGTGGCAAAAATTTTTCTGGTGGGAAAAAGAGGAGTGTGAGAAGGCTGAGGTGGGCCGGATAGTGACCTGGGAAGGGAAAGGGCTTGCTGCTCTGGGCTTGCTTGGTTGTCTGATGCTTGGCTGAGAGAAGGAATGGTCTGGCTGGGCAGCCTGATGTGAGACAGCTTAGGAAAGCTTTGTTCTTCTTGGTTCCTTTCTGTTGATGGGCTTGGCTTTCTAGAAGGCTGGAGTTTTGGTTTGGGTTTTTTTTTCTTCATCTGGTAGTGCAGTTTGGTGCTGTCCTTAGCGTGGCTCAGCTCCCTGCAGGTGCTGAGGAATGACCAGGGAGTGGGGCTTGGGATGCTCCAGTCCTGATGTTAGTGGTTGCAGCTGTAGTGACACCCAGCTGTAAGCACTTACCCTGTTCCTGGCAGTACACTGACTCTGTTGATGCTGGTGACTTTCCTCCTTTCAGGCTTTCATAATGAGAAGTTTGAACCACAGCAGCATGCGGGTGTGAGAGAGAAAGTACAGCATGCTTACGGGCAAAGGGCATGGAGAAGGGTTGCAATCTTTTGTGCTGTTCTGAGCAAAAGGAAAAGAAGGAGAAAAGTCTTGGGGTTTTTATGATGCAGATAATGCATTTTCTTCTAGTTGATGTATTTCATATCTCCGTCTTGGCCAAGACAGAGCTTTAATAATAGTTGTTGGAAGAAAATACTGACTGAAAGTTGCTCTACTTGCATAAAACTGTTGCTGAACGTTCAATGAGGATACAGCCTCTTGGCATAATTTAAATAAGATCTTTCTGTGCGTGGCTATAGGAAGTTTATCACATTTAAATCCCTCTCTGTCATCATTGATGTTCTCATCTGGCTGCTGGGTGTGTACAAGTGATGGATTTGAGGGTAAGCAGCACCTGCTGTCTCTGCTTGCCCTTGGTGAGAACCCGTGCCCCCTCAGGAGGAGAGCTCTTGGGGGTGCTGCGGCAGGACAGGAGGTAGGTGGAGGTGCTGTGCTCTGGTAGACCCCCGTAGAGGGTTCCTCTGCTGTTTGCACTCAGTAAGTATCTCGGGCACTTGGCAGCAGTAGGGCTAAACCCCAGACTGCCTAATCACAGTCTACCTGTGAACCAGTATGTTCCCAACGAAGATTCAAGTGTGGAAATTATCCTTCTCTTCCTCTCCTGATCAGTGTTACACAAAAGGGTGGTTTAGTGCTGAAGATTAAACCTCGTTTATTCAGAAACTTTAATCTGGATTTAGGGTTGTAACAGAAAATGGAGCTTTCAAAGCAATACCCAGGCTCCTGGGCAGACCCAGGTGTAGAAAGTGATTCATTTTCCTGGAAAATTTTCATATTCCTTTATTAATAAAAAACCTCCTAAAATGTGTTTAAGCTCGTTACTTGCAGCAAGTCAAAGTACTTCATGCAAAAAGGGAACAGATGGTCCTGAATGTTGAAGGTGTGTTTGAGATGTATTTTCAGCCCACTGTCTGGAACTTGTCTCAGATTGTAAAGGAATCCACGTTTAATTGTGAGCTCCACACACTAATGCTGCGTAACCAGGGGATTCTCGCATGTCGGCCTCTTCGCGTATCAGCACAACTAATTACTTTATGGTCTCCGTATCCTTGCTAAAGGAAAATATTTATGTATTTGTTGGAAGGAAAAGAACTCTGGGGTTGGCGGCTTCCCTTCTGAGACTGAATTGTTCCTGTGTTAGAGCTGCAAAGTTTTGCTGTTAATGCAAATCTTCTGTCGACTCCAGCTTATCTAGGCTGAGCTGGCATCCTGCCTGTGGGTGTGGTGCATGTGGATGGTGCCCACTGACTTCACGTTTACATTTTGGAGTGGAAGCTGAGTTGTGGGCAAAGAGCCTCAGGCTGCAGCTGTACCGGGTGTGTACAGTACTGCAGCCTGCAGCGCCCGCGAATTTCTCATTTCTCTGATCTTACAGCTGTCTGTGGGAAAGCAATGGCTGTGGGTTTTATTCCACAGGGACACCTTCAGAGGTTAGTTCAATCTGTGTTACTCGGCCTCCACAGTTTCTGCTGCTGGCACGTCATCCGGTTTTCATAGTCAGGGTCCTCCTTCCAGCTGAACCACAACGTGGTGCTTTAAAAGAACCAAAAAACCCCCCAAACCCCACCACGCAGCTGCTGTCTCATAGACGTGCGCCAAGGGCAGCATCCGTGGGGCAGTTTTGCCTGTTTCTTAGAATAATAGCATTAATAAGTTGTCACAAAATTATTTTGGTCAGGAGAAACTGTGTCGGACTGTTTTCTGACACGTTTAAGGTTCATGAGCAATGGGCAGGTGGGATGCGAGAGTCATGACCCTGCTCCTTACAGCCAGGCTGTTCAACCCCGGCGCTTGGGCCTGCTGATGATCTTCTGTCTGGGTGGATGCTGGACATCTTCATAGTGGGACAACAGCAACTCGTGAATAACGTGCATCTGAGATGAAGCTCTAAATGTATAATTTCAGGAATTGCAGACTGTTGAATTTAGATTTGCATAACATCAGTGAATACCAGACTGGCAGTCAAACTCCTATAAATAAAAAACCAAGGCTGTCAAGTAAAGGAGTTTTATTTTAAAAATTAATGATTTTACATGTAGGATTATATGTCATGTATTTCTGTAGAAATCTTATTTTTGCCTCAAATCTAGGACTTGTTTATTCTCACTTCCTCCCCCCATCCTTTCACAGGAAGACTGGAATAGCTGTAAAAAGTGTTTATGGAGGAGGCATTCTCAGCTTCTTTTTAATAAAATTATGGAGAAAAAAGAGGTTGAGCAAGGTTTCAGTTATTGGATTTTCTATCAGTTTTTCTCCTTCACCTTAACTGAAAAATAATGAAAAGTGAAAGGTATTTTTTAAAGTAAACAAAATGAAAACTTCTGTTTCCTGTGAAAATAATTCAGATTTTTCTCTCAAAAAATGGTGACAGATTTCCAACCTCGAAAATACTTCTGTTCCCCACCCTGACTCCTCCTCCCGTAAGTCCAGCCATCTCTGGCACTACGACCACGTGAATCAGTGAGAAGATGTCTCAAGGTTACTCTCTTTAGACGAATGTTTCTGGATTTTTAATTTTTTTTTTTTCTTGGATCCAGCTGGAGGGTTTTTGTTTGGGACGTAGATATCTCTGTTATTGCAAAAGAAGCTAGCACGTCCTGTTTTATCCTCAAGGAAAAGAAAATGCAAACAAACCGGATAGTATTCAATGTCTGCCTAGCTGAGACCTTGAACTGCCCTTGGGGGTCTGCCCGTTGCTGTGGCTGTGGGCAGCACGGTGGCGGTGCTTGGGGCTGGGCTCCAGCAGGTGCCTTGGTGCACCCTTCCCACCCCCTGCAGAAGTACCTGTGCCGCTCACGTGACAGGTTTGGTTGGTTGGTTTGGCTGTGGGGGGGTTTTTTTTAGTTTGTTTTTTTTGTTTGTCCTTTTTTTTTTTTTAACGGGCTGGCTTTTTTTGTGGACTTGGCTATTTGAGGGTTTTTGATCTGGTCTCCATGTCTGGCTGGGGGGATTAGAAAGCCTGTGGCATCCTCAGCCCATAAGGTGCTCCAACTGCCCCAGTGTGGGGGACAGTAGTGTGACATTGTGGGGAGTTTAGCCAGATCCCTTCGTGGGGTCTCTGGAGGCTTCCCTTTCCAGGACTCACGAGTTTTGGGGGTTTTGTTCTCAAAGCCACACCTGATTTTGTGATTCCATTCGCAGCAAGGGCACTCCTCTGCCTACCCACACCATAGTTCTAATAATGTTCCCCTCTGTTAATTTTCAGCTAAGCATAAAACAGGACCTTAGGGGGAGCCTCCCTCAGCTGCTCCTGACAGCAGCCGCTGCCAGCCCTGTGAGTGTACCGGGCGGTGGGGCTGTCTCTGCCAGCCCTCGGCGCAGCCCTGCGGTGATGGTGTGGGTGCTGGAGCGTGGCTGCAGCACTGCCGGCAAAGCCACAGGTGAGCAAGGCAAGAGGGGAGCAGCTCCTCTTCCTCCATGTGCTCTTCAATCCCGGTGCCATCTGCAGGGTATTGCCTCAGGTTATTGTGTCGCTCCAGCATGCGAGTGCTATCAGGGGCATCAGCTGAGTAATCCTCACCTTTCCTTCTGGTTACCGAGACATCTGGTTCTCAGCCATCATCTGCTGTTGGGAGATGTCAGGTGTCGCGGAAACTCCGGGGACCAGACTCGCAATGTCTGGCTGTGCAGCACGCTGAGCATGCAAGCCCTGCTGGCATGGACGGGGGTGCACAGCCTCCAGCCCCACCTCCTCCCTGGGCACCAAGTCACTCGCCCGAGTACTCGGCGCTGGCAGCACCCCTTGGCACAGTGCTCGTGCTTTAACCTGCGTGCTAATGGTGACTCACGATCGGAGCTCACAGACACAAGTACCTGTGGAAAACTCACCATCTGTCCTCCCCCAAAGAGGCCTGGTCTCCTTTGGGATCCTGGAGTGTGAGCTCAGGAGATTCTGAGCTGCTGCTGAGTGCCTGCCCGGGCAAATAAAGCCACTGGAGGCGGCATGTTGGCGCCAGGATTTCTTTGCTTTAAATCAGGTTTGACAGTCTGAAATGACACCATCATCTGATGTCTAGTTTTCAGCTTAACTGTTTCTTCTTCGGATAATTTTTTTGATAAGAAATAAACTTGAAATCCTAATTTGTTTCAAGAGAGTTTAAAAGTAGTTTTTTAGTTTAGAAAGCGCATGATTTACAGGAGTAACTTTTATTCCTTTCAACTTACCTACAACTTTTCTTGTTCACTGGAAGCACCTTCCTCTTCGTAAGAACAGTGGATGCTGTGGGCCCTGTGGGGTCCTTCCAGGGCAATGCTCAGTGTCAGCCTGTGACACGCTCTGCGCGTTTGTTTCTGCTGCATTATAAAGGACCAGCTCCTTACTTCAAGCCTGAAGCCTGGCTGGCTGATACCGTGCTCTGGTGGCTACTTAATCTGGCTAATATCCATCCCACAGTGCTGGTGGGCTCAACGGCTTATGGGGGATCCACAGCAGTTGTTATTCCTAGAGTCCTGGGTCCAAGGTCTTCAGTGGGGACTGGGCACCAGTACAGGTCAGAAGGCAGGGATGTACTGTGGGCATTGAAATCCTTGCTCTTAGACTCCCCTTTAGACACTTTCTTCTCACTTGATCCCTTCCTTGCCACCCTGCCCATGGCAAAAAGATGACATGCAATAGGATACTCATGGAAAATCTACTGTTGCACATGACGACATCTCCTTCAAGTACGTTTTTCTTCAAGGCATGAAAATTCTTAAACCATGGGAAGAGCTTTAGATTCAGTCACCTTTGCGACAGTGAAATACTGTCCATCAAAGTCAGCCTTCTGTGGTCCCAGTGCTTATGTTTTGTGTGTGCTTTGCTTTGTGTTACCTAGTCCTTGCTCTGATGCCTCTATCCAGGGTGCCAGTGCTGTCTGGCTTTGCAGGCAGTCCTAAGTCTCTGTATCGAGAGCCCAAATGAAGTCTGTTTTCCGAGGTGCCCAACTTTGCTGCCGGTGAGAGTGCCTCCCCTCCTCTGCTCTGGCCTTGGTTTTGATGTGTAAATGAAACGTATGCGCAGTCCTGGTGCAAACTCGGGCATCTGGTCTCAAATTGGGAAGTGCTGGTGCCTGAAAGGCAATAACGTGCCCTCCCCGTAAGAGATGCATCCATTGTGGACTTGCTGCTGTTCCTTCCTGGGCGGTGCATGCTCCTAAACAGTCCCACCGAACCACCGCAGGGCGGAGCGCTTCAACTCCAGTGGGGGTTCTACTGTGAGATTTAAAGAACTTTTTCTTCAAGGCATGAAGCGATGCTTGCATTGCTGAGAAGCATAACATCAGTGTGTCGACAGAAGACAGTGTTAACTCTCAGCCTAAGCAGCTGTCTAACTTCTGTGATGGTTCTTGAATGTGCTTTGTGTTCTTCCACAAGATGGAGTTTGCACCTCCCTGCCATCAGCATGTAATCTGAAAACCCGCTTCAGACCTTCCCTGATGGAGAATAATGCAGTAGGAATGGCATTTTATGAAAATAGAGAAGACGAATCCACCAAATTTTTTAATTGCAGAATACAATGAAGCTGCTTTATACAAATGTCACCAAGCCCTTCCTGGGGGTATTTGTTCTTTCATTTGGACCTGTGATCTAGGATCACGTGTAGCAGAGTTTCTCTACCAACCTTCTTGCACACAGTTTCTTCCTGAACATGTGGCTTATTGTTCGCCTGGTGTAATTAGGCCAGGGTTTATGACAGTTGGTAGGATTACAGCACTTTGACAAATGACTTGTTTCTGAAAAGGGAGGGTTTGTGAAAACAAGACCATCCATCTCATCCCTCACTCATTTCCTTTGTCCAACTCTCTTCTTGAAAGTATGCATGTGGAGTCCTTATTATGTATCCTGGAGGAGAGAGGCTGTGGGTCCCTCCAAGTAGCAATGCTGCCCTCGAGTGTATCAGCTCTTCACCACAATACGGTGTCATTTACAAACTTGGCAAGAGGGCTTCCTCAGCTCCTGCAGGTCTCTGATAAAGCTATTGAAGAAGACGGGTCTCAGTACAGACTCCTGTAGTACCCTGCTTGCTACTTGGCTTCCAGGTCCTCATTAACTCCTACCCCCTGGAGCCCAACCATCCAAGCTGGTTTTTGCCTGTCTCGTTCCAGGCTGATCCACCCTAAGTTGTATGGAAGGTTGTGTGGTGGTTGAAAGTCTTGTGAATGTTAAGGTAAGTGACGTCCGTGGTGCTGTCCTCATCCACAGCTCCAGCTGTTCTCCCATAGCAGGCAATTTGGTTGGTCAGGCATAATTTGCCTTTGCTCAATCCATGCTGACTGGTCCTGACTGCCGCCTTCTCAGCACTCCAAGAGGACTTCCTGACTTTCCCACCAATCAAGGCAAAGCTGACAGCTTCCCAGACTGTCTTTTTGAAGATGGATGCAACACTTGCTTTTCTTCCATCACTGTGGACCATCCTGATCATGACAATACCTCAAAGATAATAAGGGTGGCCTTTCTCTAACTTTAATCTTTTCTCTCAGCACCCTTGGGTGCAGCTCGTCTGTTCATGTGAGCTTGGAGTCAAGAGATGGGATGAAAAATCTTCAATTTCTGATTTTGTAATTGTTACTGAGGAGGTCATGTGGCCTCAGTGCCATGTCTCTTCGAGCCGTAGTTGCTGTGATGAGCTGTAGAGGCCTGTGCTGTGCACCAAGGGAACTAGTTTTGTCTCAGCACAAAATTAACCTCCTTCTAGGATGTTTTGGTGACTAATTCTCATTAGTCATGTAAATCTTTGTGGCCATGCTGAAGCTTTAGAGCAATCACGAGGTCATTTGGAGATGGCTGCTTTTCCAGGCTGGTTGGAACTAAGCATGAGGGCTTCCCTGTGAAGTTCTGCACGCTGGAGTTGATAATCTATCTATTTTCTGAGTAATATGTGTGTCAGAGCTCAAGACAGTAGCTTTCCAGAGGTTTGAACAATGGTGGCTATCCATTCTACTACAGCGTATTTTTTAATCTGAAATTGGGTTTAGGCTTTCCTCTGTTAAGCTCTGTGACTGATCTTAAAAGCTTCTTGATACATTACCCCAGCCTATTAGATTTTCCTAGACCTCTCCATCACCAAGAATTGATTTCCCCCCTTAATGCTTGAACTCAGAAGGCCCTTAGGGCTTCTGGCTTAATTAAAAATTAAATTTACAGATCATTTCTCAAATCATCCCTTAAGCAGCCAGTAATAACGCTCACCTCTGAGTGGTGTGTGTCACTGTCATTTTAATGTGCTGTGTTGTAAATAGTAATGTGTCCCCTCTGTGAACCCTCTGCGGAGCAAGCTGCCCTGCTGCTGCTCTCTGTTTATTTAGGTGTATAATACAAAAATCAGCGTGTTTCGAGTCCTGGGGATCTATACCATACTCCATCTTCAATCTGTGGGAACATGCTGGTTAAACTTGTTCATGTCGCTTTCTTCTTCTTACTGTAGAGAAGGAAGGAGTGAATTGTCCTGCGTTTATGAACACTTCTGTTTGTTTTGGAAACTATTTTCATCTCATCCAGTTGTTTCTCCCGCAGTCTGAAGACCCTTTTTCCCCCTCCTCGCTAGGATGTTCAGTTTCTTCCAGTTGAAAGGAAACGCGCGTTACGTGAAGGGAATAGGAAAAGCTGCCAATCCAAACTGGTACAAAAGGTTCTTGCTGTGACGCTTCACAGTGAACGTGCTGCTGAGAGTCTGTTGGGTACCTCAGTACTGCAGGTGGCAGAGGTCCCTGCAAAGAGATCATTCCTCAAACTGAGCCCTCTCTTATGAGAGTTCTCTAGAAGCCGATCCACCAAAGGCTTGGTCTGTAAGGGGCTTTTGTCGCGTAATTTGCCTGAACTTACTTAATCTGTGGTGAATCTGCCAAGAGTTTTCTCTGATTATTTGTCCTTCGAGCTATGAAGTTGATTGCACAAAGCATTTACTGTATCGGCCTCTCCTGGTTTGTGGGTTGCCTGTATCTTCTGACACAGAAAATTGACATGAATGAATGGTGAATACTTTTGCTGATGCACAAGGCTCCGTCCTTATGCCACATTGGCGTTTGTATGAAGCCGCTTTCCGGAATCTGAGCAATAGCACCAGGGTAATCGCCGCTCTGCTGAGCGCAGACCTGTACACTTGTACAAACGAGACATCCGGGGGCGTGCTCTCCAGGTTTGCTTTCTCATCAGATAAGGGTTTTTCTTCCCTTTGTGTACTTGCCTTTCCTCTTATTTCATATTGCATTTATTTTTATGTCGTTTCTGTATCCGTTTTCTTCATCATTCTTACTTTAATACTTGAGTTTAACTTTTGAGTTAAAGGTGCCTTTTTCTAACCTGACTGCAGAACTTCTTTGTGAAGCCAGGGAAGGCTTGTGCTTGTTTCTTGCTTTGACTAGCTTGGCCTTTTTCATTGTTCCTCACAAGCATTTTTGGGAAGCTGTCTGTGCTCTGTCACACCTTGTGAGCTGTCAGTGGTGGACCTGTGCCCAGCAGCCTCAGCTCCACCGGTTAGAGCTGCCTGGTGTCGCTCTGATCTGTGGCTCAAGCATGCCGCTCTCTTCCCTTTCCAGGCACTGCTCAGATCTATTTCCAGTTATATTTCTGTTCATTAAACTCCTAAAAGAGGGGCTGATCAGAAGCCAGTCCCAGGGAGGATTTAGCCTAGAGATGTTTTGCCAGACCCTCTGCAGTCAAGTTGGATTTTGATGGGGATGAACATTTAACAGTTCTGCAAGTGGTCTCTGAGCTGAAACCCTGCAGTGATGGTGAAGAACAGACTTGGGAAGAAAAAAAACACCCTTTGAAGCCCTTTTTACTCGACTAATACATAGTTTAATAATTGTTTGAATTACTCCAGTGAAAGCTGCTTGTGCTCTAAGAACATCACTAGAAAAAGGTAAGTTAGCCCCAGCTGAGCTGCCAAATCATTAACCTCAGCCGCCGAAGTGACAGTGTCTGCTTGTGCCTGTGTGAAATAGCTATTTAACTGGTGACATCAAAGGAGAGGCTATTCTCCAAATTCTAGGGGGGGAAAAAGAGGAAATGCTGTCTAGAGGACTTAGTAAAACAGACAGGGCTGCCTTAAAACAGTGGATTGAATCCACTGTGCTTTGCAGAACCCTAAAACTTCCTCAGTGGAAGTTTGGGCTCCTGCCCAGAACGGGGCTCTTCGCATGACTACCTGCTGCAGATCCCTGGAAATAGCCAAGGGAAACTTTTCCCAGTCAGCTACAGGCAGTTTGGGTGATCCACAGCTCCTAATTCTATTGCTGCTGGGGCTGAGGGGTTGCGGTGGGGCGATGGAGAAGGGCTGTCCCGGAGCCAAGAGTTGCTGAAGTTCCTCTGACGGGTCATCCCAAGGACAAATCAGCTGAGGAGTGGTGAAACAAAAGGGAAACCAAGGAAAAACGTTCATGGTTCCTCTCTCAGAGGTGCTGTTGCTCTACAGCAGATGTAGGCAGAGCAGTGTCTCAGTGCACAGCCCCTGCTGTGGTTTGGGTTTGAGAGACAGGCTGCCATTAATCTTCTGTCAGCAATTAGTCACTTTTTCATTTCCTTTCCAGACGTACAGGATAAACTGTGTTACCACTTCCAGCTGCAGCTGTGCAGGAACACTTGTCTAACCATGTGCCTACAGGCATGTTAGGTCCCTGCCAAAAATGTGGACAGGCCAGTTTTCACCAGGAGCTCTGTGTGGTTGGAGAGCACAAAGATCAGATGGACAGGTTGGGGTTAACTATACCCCCCAAACACCATGATGGCTCTTGAAACGAAGGAAACGGATCTCCCCAAGGGTTATTCTGGACTCTGCATCCATGTACGCCGCAGACAACCTCAGGGTTTTCTCACAACTTGGGCTGTCATAACACATAGACTCAGAGTCTGAGGCATCTCTTGCATTGTTGATTTGCTTTTCCCTGTTTTCTCCCTTTTCCTCACTTAAGGATGCTACTGCTTGAAAGGTCCTTGGTCCTGACCCCAGCTAGCTCCAGGGGGTCATAGATCAGTAGCTAGGGTTATTGGAATGGCAACTTAGTTGATGTGCCGTTGTTTGAACTTGATTGATGCTTCCACATGCAAAGGCAGGAGAGCAGCGTCCCTGCAGGCAGCTGCTTGCCTAGGGCAGGCTGGGCATGGCAGCGGTCTTGGTTGCGTCCTCGCATGGCTTACACCAGCACTGCCCTTGGTTCTCCCCCAGCATCTCACCAAGGCTGCACCTGTATCACGTGGCTGCTGTTTGTGGCAGTATCTGCCAACACCACAGTGCTGATCTGGGTACAGATGTTTGGTGGAAGAAAAACTGCTCTGAGCAGTATGGCTATGCCTGTGCTGGAAGGGACAGGGATGCTGCTGGACTTATTTGTGTAGCCTTAAATAAGAGCTTGTTTATCTGTACTCTGCGATAGTGTGTTATTTCCTAGAGTAATGTTGTGTTTCAGAATAGCCCAGAAACATCAGATCGCCTGCAAAAGAGAAAAACTGCAGATTGCAAGTGCTCTGAAGCTAGTCTAAAGTAAATCTGTTCTGTGTAACTGAGAAGATTATTGAGCTTATCTAGGAATGAAACCTGTGGAGCTTCTGTCTCACACTGGCTGATTTTTTCTGGGGTGTCCTGGGACCAGTTCAGCCCCAAGGATGCATGTATCCAGCTAAAATATAGTACTCGAGATGTCCTCTCTCTTGGCTGGTCTTGTAGGATCCTAGTTGCTCAAGACTATCTGATACAAACTGACTGAAACTTTGAAGTTTGGCGAGGAACCCCCCTGACTCACGCAAGTTTCCCTGGGAGAAAGCTCTTTGGGATGGGTGAGAAAGAGAATACTTGCATGGGATCAGTCAAAACAGGGAGTTAATTTCTAATCTGCTATCAGAAGGCATACTCCCCTGCCGGACTAAAAAGGATTCCAAGAGAAAAGTAGCTTTAGTAAGAAAAAAATGTTTTTTGCCACAATACTTTTTTCTCACTCCTTCTACTTCTCCCTATGCCTTCCATGTGAAGTTCTGGTAAAGTCACTTGGATCTTGCCAAGTATTTAGTAAGAAAATGGTTCACTTCTAGTGGTTTTTTTTGGCAGATCCATTGCTGATCTTCCCCTAGAGTCTGTCTGCCCAACAGCCAGTCAGCTCAAAGAGTCTATTGGTGTGTATTTGTAAATGATGGATTTAGACAACACCCAGAATAATTGTACGGTCCTTCTGTTTTGACATGGGAGCACTTTACATTTGCTTTGCATCGGCTGAAAGGATTATGCCAGGTACACAGTATGGGACATAAACTGTGTCTTTGTGTAACGTATACTTAAACTGCCATCTGAGGTCATGGCAGGGCTGATTTTTCTGTGGAGGGAACAGTTAGGACTTGCTGGGATTCAGGTGGGCGACTGAATCTTCCAGTGTTGCTTTGAGGAGTGGTTTTGAGCAGCTGTAGCCTGGAGCACTCATGATGTTCAGGCACCTCTTGCAGTGATGGATGCAGTAGATGTCATTGGTGCAGAAATGTAATTATCCAACTACCCAGCTGAAATGGCCTTCTTTGTGTGTGGGATGTCCACAGGGCTTCGGGGATTCAGAACCACTGGTTCGGCTCTTGGGGCTAGTTGGGTTTTGTGGGTGTCCCAGTGCTGAAAGAATGACAGTGACTTTAAACCTGATACCTGTTAGATGTGTTCTTGGGTCCTTATCCCAGGTCCCAAGGACTATCTGGCTTGCACCAGCTCAGCAGGAGGGGCAACGTGGCTTTTCCTTCCCACCCAAGCTGGGCAATCCTGCTTTGGGTGTGCGCC